>NC_091202.1:523343-567740 GCF_040958095.1 Procambarus clarkii
CGAACCCTCATCATTGCCCTTGTGGGTTTGTTCATATGATGCATCGCGCTATTGTGATTTCTGCGTATATTAATGCATTCATGTTTGAAATAGGGAAAAGAGGATACAAACAACTTTTTTCTCCAAGCGTTAGTAATGAAATAAATATTCTTCGGTAGCAAATTGTTTATGTTATATTTCTGTAGTTCAGTTTTGGTCGTTATAATGTACAATGGACGTGAATGCACTGGAGAAAGCGTCCAGCGAAGGAGGACAAAGTTAACTCTCCCTCGTTCTATTGGTCACGATTGCATATCACCAGACTTCACCTGACTAGATATTGTATATAATTTCGCATGCGCAACTCATAGCTTCACTTCCTTGATCAGTCCTCTCCTGACTGTACTGTTGCCTTACTCTCGCCCGTTGCTGTAGCCATGGTCAAGACAAAGCAATCTGTGGAGACTTTCGTCTTGCCCAACAAGCTTCTGATGATTAAGGAGCAAGTAAGAATAATGGAGCTCTCAGCACCTAAGATCTCGAAACTCAGGCGTCGCAACAAAGGCTTGCACCGATATGTTATGTTGAGAAACCTCAAAAGAAGAATGCAGCTCGAGTTAGTGAGGGACACAACGAAATTTGCGGAAGACCTATGTAGCGATAATCCTTCCCCGTAGCTGCTTACCACGAGACACGTTAAAATGCACTCCTCAGACATCAACGACCAGTCTGCTTAAGGGACACAGACGAGGACAAATTTGGAATGACCAAAAAATCAATGAATAAATGATCGTAATAAGGTAAATTTGACTGATATTTTTATCGAAACGTTAGTGATAAGACAGCTGGTGTTGTTCATCAGCTATATCTTCCTCATTTTAGGCCCCATTTATATTTTGCAGTTCAGGTTAAAAGAGGACGCTGGGATTTATCAATTGAAGTGTTAGTAACAAGACACCTGGTGTGGTTCTTCAGCTATATCTTACTCTGGATAGGCCTCATTTATATTATGCATATCAAATTTGGTCTCCGTACTATAGTATGGATATAAAATCACTTGAACGTGTCCAGCGTAAGATGGCAAAGTTTACTCCCCTAATTAGAAACCTTTTATATGAAGAAAGATTTAACTAAGATAAAATTTTAATGACAGGAAAGGCAAGGAGTTAAGGGTGACATGATAGAGGTTTAGAGGTAGAAAAATGGACATACCAAAGGGAATAAAAATAAGGAATTAATAGGTCACACAAAATAGAACTTGCAAAAAAAGGTATAAATTGAATAAGTTTAGATTCAGGAAAGACCTGGGTAAAAACTGGTTCGGTAGCAGTGTTGTTGATTTGTTTCGCAATTTCCGTGTAACATAATAAAAGTAGGATTCCTTCATTGTTTCAAGCGTAGGTTAGAAATTCATATATGAAAGATGTAACCTGGATATAAATAGGATCTGCCTCGAATGGGCCAATAAGCTTTCTGCAGTTCCCTTCATTCTGCCTCATATAGCCAGTAAGGCTTTTGCTTTTACCTTTATTCATATATTCTAATGCGTACAAGTTCATGAATAGACATAACAAAAGAGATATTACTATTGTATTAAAAGTATCACGACCAAACAATATGTATCAATTTAATAAGTTTAGATTTCGGAAATGCCTGGGCAAATACTGGTTCGGTAGCAGTGTTGTTGATTTGTTGAGCAATTTCCGTGTAACATAATAAAAGTAGGATTCTTTGATTGTTTCAAGCGTAGGTTAGAAATTCATATATGAATGATGTAACGTGGAAAATAAATAGGATCTGCCTCCAATGGGCCAATAGGCCTTCTGCAGTTCCCTTCATTCTTCCTCATATAGCCAGAAACACTTTTGCTTTTACCGTTATTCATATGTTCTAATGCGTAAAAGTTCATGAATGGACAAACTAATAGAGATATTACTATTGTATTAAAAGTATCAAGACCAAACAATGTGTATCAATTTAATAAGTTTAGATTTAGGAAATGCCTGGGTAAATACTGCATTAGTAACAGGGGTGTTGGTTTGTGGAACCAATTACCGCGTAAGATAAAAGAAGTAGGATCCATTGATTGTTTTCAGGGTAGACTGGACATATATATGAAATTGATTGGGGTGGTTATAAATAGGAAAGGCCTCGTATGTTCCAATAGGACTTCTGCTCTTACCTTCATTCTTGGCTTCTTACAATAATACATAGGTAATGATGTTAAAGTTAATGGATATGAGCTTGTTGGTGGTGAGATTGCAAAACTGATCTGAGTAATTACGACCAGTAAGAATGTAATACCAAAAAATTAATGCTTACACAAACAAATCCACAATCGCTGTAATGAGGGCTACGGGAATTTTGGGATCATCCCTGGCGTACGCTCGAACCCTCATCATTGCCCTTGTGGGTTTGTTCGTATGATGCATCGCGCTATTGTGATTTCTGCGTATATTAATGCATTCATGTTTGAAATAGGGAAAAGAGGATACAAACAACTTTTTTCTCCAAGCGTTAGTAATGAAATAAATATTCTTCGGTAGCAAATTGTTTATGTTATATTTCTGTAGTTCAGTTTTGGTCGTTATAATGTACAATGGACGTGAATGCACTGGAGAAAGCGTCCAGCGAAGGAGGACAAAGTTAACTCTCCCTCGTTCTATTGGTCACGATTGCATATCACCAGACTTCACCTGACTAGATATTGTATATAATTTCGCATGCGCAACTCATAGCTTCACTTCCTTGATCAGTCCTCTCCTGACTGTACTGTTGCCTTACTCTCGCCCGTTGCTGTAGCCATGGTCAAGACAAAGCAATCTGTGGAGACTTTCGTCTTGCCCAACAAGCTTCTGATGATTAAGGAGCAAGTAAGAATAATGGAGCTCTCAGCAGCTAAGATCTCGAAACTCAGGCGTCGCAACAAAGGCTTGCACCGATATGTTATGTTGAGAAACCTCAAAAGAAGAATGCAGCTCGAGTTAGTGAGGGACACAACGAAATTTGCGGAAGACCTATGTAGCGATAATCCTTCCCCGTAGCTGCTTACCACGAGACACGTTAAAATGCACTCCTCAGACATCAACGACCAGTCTGCTTAAGGGACACAGACGAGGACAAATTTGGAATGACCAAAAAATCAATGAATAAATGATCGTAATAAGGTAAATTTGACTGATATTTTTATCGAAACGTTAGTGATAAGACAGCTGGTGTTGTTCATCAGCTATATCTTCCTCATTTTAGGCCCCATTTATATTTTGCAGTTCAGGTTAAAAGAGGACGCTGGGATTTATCAATTGAAGTGTTAGTAACAAGACACCTGGTGTGGTTCTTCAGCTATATCTTACTCTGGATAGGCCTCATTTATATTATGCATATCAAATTTGGTCTCCGTACTATAGTATGGATATAAAATCACTTGAACGTGTCCAGCGTAAGATGGCAAAGTTTACTCCCCTAATTAGAAACCTTTTATATGAAGAAAGATTTAACTAAGATAAAATTTTAATGACAGGAAAGGCAAGGAGTTAAGGGTGACATGATAGAGGTTTAGAGGTAGAAAAATGGACATACCAAAGGGAATAAAAATAAGGAATTAATAGGTCACACAAAATAGAACTTGCAAAAAAAGGTATAAATTGAATAAGTTTAGATTCAGGAAAGACCTGGGTAAAAACTGGTTCGGTAGCAGTGTTGTTGATTTGTTTCGCAATTTCCGTGTAACATAATAAAAGTAGGATTCCTTCATTGTTTCAAGCGTAGGTTAGAAATTCATATATGAAAGATGTAACCTGGATATAAATAGGATCTGCCTCGAATGGGCCAATAAGCTTTCTGCAGTTCCCTTCATTCTGCCTCATATAGCCAGTAAGGCTTTTGCTTTTACCTTTATTCATATATTCTAATGCGTACAAGTTCATGAATAGACATAACAAAAGAGATATTACTATTGTATTAAAAGTATCACGACCAAACAATATGTATCAATTTAATAAGTTTAGATTTCGGAAATGCCTGGGCAAATACTGGTTCGGTAGCAGTGTTGTTGATTTGTTGAGCAATTTCCGTGTAACATAATAAAAGTAGGATTCTTTGATTGTTTCAAGCGTAGGTTAGAAATTCATATATGAATGATGTAACGTGGAAAATAAATAGGATCTGCCTCCAATGGGCCAATAGGCCTTCTGCAGTTCCCTTCATTCTTCCTCATATAGCCAGAAACACTTTTGCTTTTACCGTTATTCATATGTTCTAATGCGTAAAAGTTCATGAATGGACAAACCAACAGAGATATTACTATTGTATTAAAAGTATCAAGACCAAACAATGTGTATCAATTTAATAAGTTTAGATTTAGGAAATGCCTGGGTAAATACTGCATTAGTAACAGGGGTGTTGGTTTGTGGAACCAATTACCGCGTAAGATAAAAGAAGTAGGATCCATTGATTGTTTTCAGCGTAGACTGGACATATATATGAAATTGATTGGGGTGGTTATAAATAGGAAAGGCCTCGTATGTTCCAATAGGACTTCTGCTCTTACCTTCATTCTTGGCTTCTTACAATAATACATAGGTAATGATGTTAAAGTTAATGGATATGAGCTTGTTGGTGGTGAGATTGCAAAACTGATCTGAGTAATTACGACCAGTAAGAATGCAATACCAAAAAATTAATGCTTACACAAACAAATCCACAATCGCTGTAATGAGGGCTACGGGAATTTTGGGATCATCCCTGGCGTACGCTCGAACCCTCATCATTGCCCTTGTGGGTTTGTTCATATGATGCATCGCGCTATTGTGATTTCTGCGTATATTAATGCATTCATGTTTGAAATAGGGAAAAGAGGATACAAACAACTTTTTTCTCCAAGCGTTAGTAATGAAATAAATATTCTTCGGTAGCAAATTGTTCATGTTATATTTCTGTAGTTCAGTTTTGGTCGTTATAATGTACAATGGACGTGAATGCACTGGAGAAAGCGTCCAGCGAAGGAGGACAAAGTTAACTCTCCCTCGTTCTATTGGTCACGATTGCATATCACCAGACTTCACCTGACTAGATATTGTATATAATTTCGCATGCGCAACTCATAGCTTCACTTCCTTGATCAGTCCTCTCCTGACTGTACTGTTGCCTTACTCTCGCCCGTTGCTGTAGCTATGGTCAAGACAAAGCAATCTGTGGAGACTTTCGTCTTGCCCAACAAGCTTCTGATGATTAAGGAGCAAGTAAGAATAATGGAGCTCTCAGCAGCTAAGATCTCGAAACTCAGGCGTCGCAACAAAGGCTTGCACCGATATGTTATGTTGAGAAACCTCAAAAGAAGAATGCAGCTCGAGTTAGTGAGGGACACAACGAAATTTGCGGAAGACCTATGTAGCGATAATCCTTCCCCGTAGCTGCTTACCACGAGACACGTTAAAATGCACTCCTCAGACATCAACGACCAGTCTGCTTAAGGGACACAGACGAGGACAAATTTAGAATGACCAAAAAATCAATGAATAAATGATCGTAATAAGGTAAATTTGACTGATATTTTTATCGAAACGTTAGTGATAAGACAGCTGGTGTTGTTCATCAGCAATATCTTCCTCATTTTAGGCCCCATTTATATTTTGCAGTTCAGGTTAAAAGAGGACGCTGGGATTTATCAATTGAAGTGTTAGTAACAAGACACCTGGTGTGGTTCTTCAGCTATATCTTACTCTGGATAGGCCTCATTTATATTATGCATATCAAATTTGGTCTCCGTACTATAGTATGGATATAAAATCACTTGAACGTGTCCAGCGTAAGATGGCAAAGTTTACTCCCCTAATTAGAAACCTTTAATATGAAGAAAGATTTAACTAAGATAAAATTTTAATGACAGGAAAGGCAAGGAGTTAAGGGTGACATGATAGAGGTTTAGAGGTAGAAAAATGGACATACCAAAGGGAATAAAAATAAGGAATTAATAGGTCACACAAAATAGAACTTGCAAAAAAAGGTATAAAGTGAATAAGTTTAGATTCAGGAAAGACCTGGGTAAAAACTGGTTCGGTAGCAGTGTTGTTGATTTGTTTCGCAATTTCCGTGTAACATAATAAAAGTAGGATTCCTTCATTGTTTCAAGCGTAGGTTAGAAATTCATATATGAAAGATGTAACCTGGATATAAATAGGATCTGCCTCCAATGGGCCAATAGGCCTTCTGCAGTTCCCTTCATTCTTCCTCATATAGCCAGAAACACTTTTGCTTTTACCGAAATTCATATGTTCTAATGCGTAAAAGTTCATGAATGGACAAACCAATAGAGATATTACTATTGTATTAAAAGTTTCAAGACCAAACAATGTGTATCAATTTAATAAGTTTAGATTTAGGAAATGCCTGGGTAAATACTGCATTAGTAACAGGGGTGTTGGTTTGTGGAACCAATTACCGTGTAAGATAAAAGAAGTAGGATCCATTGATTGTTTTCAGCGTAGACTGGACATATATATGAAATTGATTGGGGTGGTTATAAATAGGAAAGGCCTCGTATGTTCCAATAGGACTTCTGCTCTTACCTTCATTCTTGGCTTCTTACAATAATACATAGGTAATGATGTTAAAGTTAATGGATATGAGCTTGTTGGTGGTGAGATTGCAAAACTGATCTGAGTAATTACGACCAGTAAGAATGCAATACCAAAAAATTAATGCTTACACAAACAAATCCACAATCGCTGTAATGAGGGCTACGGGAATTTTGGGATCATCCCTGGCGTACGCTCGAACCCTCATCATTGCCCTTGTGAGTTTGTTCATATGATGCATCGCGCTATTGTGATTTCTGCGTATATTAATGCATTCATGTTTGAAATAGGGAAAAGAGGATACAAAGAACTTTTTTCTCCAAACGTTAGTAATGAAATAAATATTCTTCGGTAGCAAATTGTTCATGTTATATTTCTGTAGTTCAGTTTTGGTCGTTATTATGTACAATGGACGTGAATGCACTGGAGAAAGCGTCCAGCGAAGGAGGACAAAGTTAACTCTCCCTCGTTCTATTGGTCACGATTGCATATCACCAGACTTCACCTGACTAGATATAGTATATAATTTCGCATGCGCAACTCATAGCTTCACTTCCTTAATCAGTCCTCTCCTGACTGTACTGTTGCCTTACTCTCGCCCGTTGCTGTAGCCATGGTCAAGACAAAGCAATCTGTGGAGACTTTCGTCTTGCCCAACAAGCTTCTGATGATTAAGGAGCAAGTAAGAATAATGGAGCTCTCAGCAGCTAAGATCTCGAAACTCAGGCGTCGCAACAAAGGCTTGCACCGATATGTTATGTTGAGAAACCTCAAAAGAAGAATGCAGCTCGAGTTAGTGAGGGACACAACGAAATTTGCGGAAGACCTATGTAGCGATAATCCTTCCCCGTAGCTGCTTACCACGAGACACGTTATAATGCACTGCTCAGACATCAACAACCAGTCTGCTTAAGGGACACAGACGAGGACAAATTTGGAATGACCAAAAAATCAATGAATAAATGATCGTAATAAGGTAAATTTGACTGATATTTTTATCGAAACGTTAGTGATAAGACAGGTGGTGTTGTTCATCAGCTATATCTTCCTCATTTTAGGCCCCATTTATATTTTGCAGTTCAGGTTAAAAGAGGACGCTGGGATTTATCAATTGAAGTGTTAGTAACAAGACACCTGGTGTGGTTCTTCAGCTATATCTTACTCTGGATAGGCCTCATTTATATTATGCATATCAAATTTGGTCTCCTACTATAGTATGGATATAAATTCACTTGAACGTGTCCAGCGTTAGATGGCAAAGTTTACTCCCCTAATTAGAAACCTTTTATATGAAGAAAGATTTAACTAAGATAACATTTTAATGACAGGAAAGGCAAGGAGTTAAGGGTGACGTGATAGAGGCTTAGAAGTAGAAAAATGGACATACCAAAGGGAATAATAATAAGGAATTAATAGGTCACACAAAATAGAACTTGCAAAAAAAGGTATAAATTGAATAAGTTTAGATTCAGGAAAGACCTGGGTAAAAACTGGTTCGGTAGCAGTGTTGTTGATTTGTTTCGCAATTTCCGTGTAACATAATAAAAGTAGGATTCCTTCATTGTTTCAAGCGTAGGTTAGAGATTCATATATGAAAGATGTAACCTGGATATAAATAGGATCTGCCTCGAATGGGCCAGTAAGCCTTCTGCAGTTCCCTTCATTCTGCCTCATATAGGCAGTAAGGCTTTTGCTTTTACCTTTATTCATATATTCTAATGCGTACAAGTTCATGAATGGACATAACAAAAGAGATATTACTATTGTATTAAAAGTATCAAGACCAAACAATATGTATCAACTTAATAAGTTTAGATTTCGGAAATGCCTTGGCAAATACTGGTTCGGTAGCAGTGTTGTTGATTTGTTGAGCAATTTCCGTGTAACATAATAAAAGTAGGATTCTTTGATTGTTTCAAGCGTAGGTTAGAAATTCATATATGAATGATGTAACGTGGAAAATAAATAGGATCTGCCTCGAATGGGCCAATAGGCCTTCTGCAGTTCCCTTCATTCTTCCTCATATAGCCAGAAACACTTTTGCTTTTACCGTTATTCATATGTTCTAATGCGTAAAAGTTCATGAATGGACAAACCAACAGAGATATTACTATTGTATTAAAAGTATCAAGACCAAACAATGTGTATCAATTTAATAAGTTTAGATTTAGGAAATGCCTGGGTAAATACTGCATTAGTAACAGGGGTGTTGGTTTGTGGAACCAATTACCGCGTAAGATAAAAGAAGTAGGATCCATTGATTGTTTTCAGCGCAGACTGGACATATATATTAAATTGATTGGGGTGGTTATAAATAGGAAAGGCCTCGTATGTTCCAATAGGACTTCTGCTCTTACCTTCATTCTTGGCTTCTTACAATAATACATAGGTAATGATGTTAAAGTTAATGGATATGAGCTTGTTGGTGGTGAGATTGCAAAACTGATCTGAGTAATTACGACCAGTAAGAATGCAATACCAAAAAATTAATGCTTACACAAACAAATCCTCAATCGCTGTAATGACGGCTACGGGAATTTTGGGATCATCCCTGGCGTACGCTCGAACCCTCATCATTGCCCTTGTGGGTTTGTTCATATGATGCATCGCGCTATTGTGATCTTACTCTGGATAGGCCCCATTTATATTAAGCATTTCAAATTTGGTCTCCGTACTATAGTATGGATATAAATTCACTTGAACGTGTCCAGCGTAAGATGGCAAAGTTTACTCCCCAAATTAGAAACCTTTTATATGAAGAAAGATTTAACTAAGATAAAATTGTAATGACAGGAAAGGCAAGGAGTTAGGGGTGACATGATAGAGGTTTAGAAGTAGAAAAATGGACATACCAAAGGGAATAATAATAAGGAATTAATAGGTCAACACAACATAGAACTTGCAATAATAGGTATAAATTGAATAAGTTTAGATTCAGGACAGACCTGGGTAAATACAGGTTCGGTAGCAGTGTTGTCGATTTGTTGAGCAATTCCCGTGTAACATAATAAAAGTAGGATTCCTTGATTGTTTCAAGCAAAGGTTAGAAATTCATATATGAATGATGTAACGTGGAAAATAAATAGCATCTGCCTCAAATGGGCCAATAGACCTTCTGCAGTTCCCTTCATTCTTCGTCATATAGCCAGTAAGCCTTTTGCTTTTACCTTTATTCATATGTTCTAATGCGTACAAGTTCATGAATGGACATAACAAAAAAGATATTACTATTGTATTAAAAGTATCAAGACCAAACAATGTGTATCAATTTATTACGTTTTGATTTAGAAAATGCCTAGGTAAATAGTGCATTAGTATCAGGGGTGTTGGTTTGTGGAACCAATTACAGCGTAAGATAAAAGAAGTAGGATCCATTGATTGTTTTCAGCGTAGACTGGACATATATATAAAATTGATTAGGTGGTTATAAATAGGAAAGGCCTCATATGTTCCAATAGGACTTCTGCTCTTACCTTCATTCTTGGGTTCTTAAAATAGTACATAGGTAATGATGTTAAAGTTAATGAATATAAGCTTGTTGGTGGTGAGATTGCAAAACTGATCTGAGTAATTACGACCAGTAAGAATGCAATACCAAAAAATTAATGCTTACACAAACAAATCCACAATCGCCGTCATGAGGGTGTACGGGAATGATGGGATCATCCATGGCGTACGCTCGAACCCTCATCATTGCCCTTGTGGGTTTGTTCATTTGATGCATCGAGCTATTGTGATTTCTGCGTGTATTAATGCATACATGTTTGAAATAGGGAAAAGAGGATACTAAGAACTTTTTTCTCCAATCGTTAGTAATGAAATACTTATTCTTCGGAAGTAAATTGTTCATGTTATATTTCTGTAGTTCAGTTTTGGTCGTTACAATGGACATGAATACACTGGAGAAAGCGTCTATCAAAGGAGGACAAAGTTAACTCTCCCTCGTTCTATTGGTCACGATTGCATATCACCAGACTTCACCTGACTAGATATAGTATATAATTCCGCATGCGCAACTCATACCTTCACTTGCTTGATCAGTCCTCTCCTGACTGCACTGTTGCCCTACTCTCGCCCGTTGCTGTAACCATGGTCAAGACAAAGCCATCTGGGGAGACTTTCGTCTTGCCCAACAAGCTTCTGATGATTAAGGAGCAAGTATGTATAATGGAACTCTCAGCAGCTAAAATCTCGAAACTTAGGCGTCGCAACAAAGGCTTGCACCGATATGTTATGTTGAGAAACCTCAAAAGAAGAATGCAACTCGAGGTAGTGAGGGACACAACGAAATTTGCGGAAGACCTATGTAGCGATATTCCTTCCCCGTAGCTGCTTACCATGAGACACTTTAAAATGCACTCAGACATCAACTACCAGTCTGCTTAAGGGAGACGAGGACAAATTTGGAATGACTAAAAAATCAATGAATAAATGATCGTAATAAGGTAAATTTGAGTGATATTTTTATCGAAACGTTAGTGATAAAACAGGTGGTGTTGTTCATCAGCTATATCTTCCTCATTTTAGGCCACATTTATATTTTGCAGTTCAGGTTAAAAGAGGACGCTGGGATTCATCAATTGAAGTGTTAGTAACAAGACACCTGGTGTGGTTCTTCAGCTATATCTTACACTGGATAGGCCCCATTTAGATTATGCATTTCAAATTAGGTCTCCATACTATAGTATGGATATAAATTCACTTGAATGTGTCCAGCGTAAGATGGCAAAGTTTACTCCCCAAATTAGAAACCTTTTATATGAAGAAAGATTTAACTAAGATAAAATTGTAATCACAGGAAAGGCAAGTACTTAGGGGTGACATGATAGAGGTTTAGAAGTGGAAAAATGTACATACCAAAGGGAATAATAATAAGGAATTAATAGGTCAACACAACATAGAACTTGCAACAATAGGTATAAATTGAATAAGTTTAGTTTCAGGACAGACCTGGTTAAATACAGGTTCGGTAGCAGTGTTGTTGATTTGTTGAGCAATTCCCGTGTAACATAATAAAAGTAGGATTCCTTGATTGTTTCAAGCAAAGGTTAGAAATTCATATATGAATGATGTAACGTGGAAAATAAATAGGACCTGCCTCGAATGGGCCAATAGGCCTTCTGCAGTTCCCTTCATTCTTCCTCATATAGCCAGTAAGCCTTTTGCTTTTACCTTTATTCATATGTTCTAATGCGTACAAGTTCATGAATGGACATAACAAAAAAGATATTACTATTGTATTAAAAGTACCAGGACCAAACAATGTGTATCAATTTATTACGTTTTGATTTAGAAAATGCCTGGGTAAATACTGCATTAGTATCAGGGGTGTTGGTTTGTGGAACCAATTACCGCGTAAGATAAAAGAAGTAGGATCCATTGATTGTTTTCAGCGTAGACTGGACATATATATAAAATTGATTAGGTGGTTATAAATAGGAAAGGCCTCATATGTTCCAATAGGACTTCTGCTCTTACCTTCATTCTTGGGTTCTTAAAATAGTACATAGGTAATGATGTTAAAGTTAATGAATATAAGCTTGTTGGTGGTGAGATTGCAAAACTGATCTGAGTAATTACGACCAGTAAGAATGCAATACCAAAAAATTAATGCTTACACAAACAAATCCACAATCGCCGTCATGAGGGTGTATGGGAATGATGGGATCATCCCTGGCATACGCTCGAACCCTCATCATTGCCCTTGTGGGTTTGTTCATTTGATGCATCGAGCTGTTGTAATTTCTGCGTGTATTAATGCATACATGTTTGAAATAGGGAAAAGAGGATACTAAGAACTTTTTTCTCCAAGCGTTAGTAATGAAATACTTATTCTTCGGTAGCAAATTGTTCATGTTATATTTCTGTAGTTCAGTTTTGGTCGTTACAATGGACATGAATACACTGGAGAAAGCGTCTATCAAAGGAGGACAAAGTTAACTCTCCCTCTTTCTATTCGTCACGATTGCATATCACCAGACTTCACCTGACTAGATATAGTATATAATTCCGCATGCGCAACTCATACCTTCACTTGCTTGATCAGTCCTCTCCTGACTGCACTGTTGCCCTACTCTCGCCCGTTGCTGTAACCATGGTCAAGACAAAGCCACCTGGGGAGACTTTCGTCTTGCCCAACAAGCTTCTGTTGATTAAGGAGCAAGTAGGTATAATGGAACTCTCAGCAGCTAAGATCTCGAAACTTAGGCGTCGCAACAAAGGCTTGCACCGATATGTTATGTTGAGAAACCTCAAAAGAAGAATGCAACTCGAGGTAGTGAGGGACACAACGAAATTTGCGGAAGACCTATGTAGCGATATTCCTTCCCCGTAGCTGCTTACCATGAGACACTTTAAAATGCACTCAGACATCAACTACCAGTCTGCTTAAGGGACACAGACGAGGACAAATTTGGAATGACTAAAAAATCAATGAATAAATGATCGTAATAAGGTAAATTTGAGTGATATTTTTATCGAAACGTTAGTGATAAAACAGGTGGTGTTGTTCATCAGCTATATCTTCCTCATTTTAGGCCCCATTTATATTTTGCAGTTCAGCTTAAAAGAGGACGCTGGGATTCATCAATTGAAGTGTTAGTAACAAGACACCTGGTGTGGTTCTTCAGCTATATCTTACACTGGATAGGCCCCATTTATATTATGCATTTCAAATTAGGTCTCCATACTATAGTATGGATATAAATTCACTTAAATGTGTCCAGCGTAAGATGGCAAAGTTTACTCCCCAAAGTATAAACCTTTTATATGAAGAAAGATTTAACTAAGATAAAATTGTAATCACAGGAAAGGCAAGGAGTTAGGGGTGACACGATAGAGGTTTAGAAGTGGAAAAATGGACATACCAAAGGGAATAATAATAAGGAATTAATAGGTCAACACAACATAGAACTTGCAACAATAGGTATAAATTGAATAAGTTTAGATTCAGGACAGACCTGGGTAAATACAGGTTCGGTAGCAGTGTTGTTGATTTATTGAGCAATTCCCGTGTAACATAATAAAAGTAGGATTCCTTGATTGTTTCAAGCAAAGGTTAGAAATTCATATATGAATGATGTAACGTGGAAAATAAATTGGATCTGCCTCGAATGGGCCAATAGGCCTTCTGCAGTTCCCTTCATTCTTCCTCATATAGCCAGTAAGCCTTTTGCTTTTACCTTTATTCATATGTTCTAATGCGTACAAGTTCATGAATGGACATAACAAAAAAGATATTTCAATTGTATTAAAAGTATCAAGACCAAACAATGTGTATCAATTTATTACGATTTGATTTAGAAAATGCCTGGGTAAATACTGCATTAGTAACAGGGGTGTTGGTTTGTGGAACCAATTACCGCGTAAGATAAAAGAAGTAGGATCCATTGATTGTTTTTGGCGAAGACTGGACATATATATAAAATTGATTAGGTGGTTATAAATAGGAAAGGCCTCATATGTTCCAATAGGACTTCTGCTCTTACCTTCATTATTGGGTTCTTAAAATAGTACATAGGTAATGATGTTAAAGTTAATGAATATAAGCTTGTTGGTGGTGAGATTGCAAAACTGATCTGAGTAATTACGACCAGTAAGAATGCAATACCAAAAAATTAATGCTTACACAAACAAATCCACAATCGCCGTCATGAGGGTGTACGGGAATGATGGGATCATCCATGGCGTACGCTCGAACCCTCATCATTGCCCTTGTGGGTTTGTTCATTTGATGCATCGAGCTATTGTGATTTCTGCGTGTATTAATGCATACATGTTTGAAATAGGGAAAAGAGGATACTAAGAACTTTTTTCTCCAAGCGTTAGTAATGAAATACTTATTCTTCGGTAGCAAATTGTTCATGTTATATTTCTGTAGTTCAGTTTTGGTCGTTACAATGGACATGAATACACTGGAGAAAGCGTCTGTCAAAGGAGGACAAAGTTAACTCTCCCACGTTCTATTGGTCACGATTGCATATCACCAGACTTCACCTGACTAGATATAGTATATAATTCCGCATGCGCAACTCATACCTTCACTTGCTTGATCAGTCCTCTCCTGACTGCACTGTTGCCCTACTCTCGCCCGTTGCTGTAACCATGGTCAAGACAAAGCCATCTGGGGAGACTTTCGTCTTGCCCAACAAGCTTCTGATGATTAAGGAGCAAGTACGAATAATGGAACTCTCAGCAGCTAAGATCTCGAAACTCAGGCGTCGCAACAAAGGCTTGCACCGATATGTTATGTTGAGAAACCTCAAAAGAAGAATGCAACTCCAGGTAGTGAGGGACACAACGAAATTTGCGGAAGACCTATCTAGCGATATTCCTTCCCCGTAGCTGCTTACCATGAGACACTTTAAAATGCACTCAGACATCAACTACCAGTCTGCTTAAGGGACACAGACGAGGGCAAATTTGGAATGACTAAAAAATCAATGAATAAATGATCGTAATAAGGTAAATTTGAGTGATATTTTTATCGAAACTTTAGTGATAAAACAGGTGGTGTTGTTCATCAGCTATATCTTCCTCATTTTAGGCCCCATTTATATTTTGCAGTTCAGGTTAAAAGAGGACGCTGGGATTCATCAATTGAAGTCTTAGTAACAAGACACCTGGTGTGGTTCTTCAGCTATATCTTACACTGGATAGGCCCCATTTAGATTATGCATTTCAAATTAGGTCTCCATACTATAGTATGGATATAAATTCACTTGAATGTGTCCAGCGTAAGATGGCAAAGTTTACTCCCCAAATTAGAAACCTTTTATATGAAGAAAGATTTAACTAAGATAAAATTGTAATCACAGGAAAGGCAAGGAGTTAGGGGTGACATGATAGAGGTTTAGAAGTGGAAAAATGGACATACCAAAGGGAATAATAATAAGGAATTAATAGGTCAACACAACATAGAACTTGCAACAATAGGTATAAATTGAATAAGTTTAGATTCAGGACAGACCTGGGTAAATACAGGTTCGGTAGCAGTGTTGTTGGTTTGTTGAGCAATTCCCGTGTAACATAATAAAAGTAGGATTCCTTGATTGTTTCAAGCAAAGGTTAGAAATTCATATATGAAAGATGTAACGTGGAAAATAAATAGGATCTGCCTCGAATGGGCCAATAGACCTTCTGCAGTTCCCTTCATTCTTCCTCATATAGCCAGTAAGCCTTTTGCTTTTACCTTTATTCATATGTTCTAATGCGTACAAGTTCATGAATGGACATAAAAAAGATATTACTATTGTATTAAAAGTATCAAGACCAAACAATGTGTATCAATTTATTACGTTTTGATTTAGAAAATGCCTGGGTAAATACTGCATTAGTAACAGGGGTGTTGGTTTGTGGAACCAATTACCGCGTAAGATAAAAGAACTAGGATCCATTGATTGTTTTCAGCGTAGACTGGACATATATATAAAATTGACTAGGTGGTTATAAATAGAAAAGGCCTCATATGTTCTAATAGGACTTCTACTCTTACCTTCATTCTTGGATTCTTAAAATAGTACATAGGTAATGGTGATAAAGTTAATGAATATAAGCTTGTTGGTGGTGAGATTGCAAAACTGATCTGAGTAATTACGACCAGTAAGAATGCAATACCAAAAAATTAATGCTTACACAAACAAATCCACAATCGCCGTCATGAGGGTGTACGGGAATGATGGGATCATCCATGGCGTACGCTCGAACCCTCATCATTGCCCTAGTGGGTTTGTTCATTTGATGCATCGAGCTATTGTGATTTCTGCGTGTATTAATGCATACATGTTTGAAATAGGGAAAAGAGGATACTAAGAACTTTTTTCTCCAAGCGTTAGTAATGAAATACTTATTCTTCGGTAGCAAATTGTTCATGTTATATTTCTGTAGTTCAGTTTTGGTCGTTACAATGGACATGAATACACTGGAGAAAGCGTCTATCAAAGGAGGACAAAGTTAACTCTCCCTCGTTCTATTGGTCACGATTGCATATCACCAGACTTCACCTGACTAGATATAGTATATAATTCCGCATGCGCAACTCATACCTTCACTTGCTTGATCAGTCCTCTCCTGACTGCACTGTTGCCCTACTCTCGCCCGTTGCTGTAACCATGGTCAAGACAAAGCCATCTGGGGAGACTTTCGTCTTGCCCAACAAGCTTCTGATGATTAAGGAGCAAGTATGTATAATGGAACTCTCAGCAGCTAAGATCTCGAAACTCAGGCGTCGCAACAAAGGCTTGCACCGATATGTTATGTTGAGAAACCTCAAAAGAAGAATGCAACTCCAGGTAGTGAGGGACACAACGAAATTTGCGGAAGACCTATCTAGCGATATTCCTTCCCCGTAGCTGCTTACCATGAGACACTTTAAAATGCACTCAGACATCAACTACCAGTCTGCTTAAGGGACACAGACGAGGGCAAATTTGGAATGACTAAAAAATCAATGAATAAATGATCGTAATAAGGTAAATTTGAGTGATATTTTTATCGAAACTTTAGTGATAAAACAGGTGGTGTTGTTCATCAGCTATATCTTCCTCATTTTAGGCCCCATTTATATTTTGCAGTTCAGGTTAAAAGAGGACGCTGGGATTCATCAATTGAAGTCTTAGTAACAAGACACCTGGTGTGGTTCTTCAGCTATATCTTACACTGGATAGGCCCCATTTAGATTATGCATTTCAAATTAGGTCTCCATACTATAGTATGGAGAGACTATAGTACATTTCAAATTAGGTCTCCATACTATAGTATGGATATAAATTCACTTGAATGTGTCCAGCGTAAGATGGCAAAGTTTACTCCCCAAATTAGAAACCTTTTATATGAAGAAAGATTTAACTAAGATAAAATTGTAATCACAGGAAAGGCAAGGAGTTAGGGGTGACATGATAGAGGTTTAGAAGTGGAAAAATGGACATACCAAAGGGAATAATAATAAGGAATTAATAGGTCAACACAACATAGAACTTGCAACAATAGGTATAAATTGAATAAGTTTAGATTCAGGACAGACCTGGGTAAATACAGGTTCGGTAGCAGTGTTGTTGGTTTGTTGAGCAATTCCCGTGTAACATAATAAAAGTAGGATTCCTTGATTGTTTCAAGCAAAGGTTAGAAATTCATATATGAAAGATGTAACGTGGAAAATAAATAGGATCTGCCTCGAATGGGCCAATAGACCTTCTGCAGTTCCCTTCATTCTTCCTCATATAGCCAGTAAGCCTTTTGCTTTTACCTTTATTCATATGTTCTAATGCGTACAAGTTCATGAATGGACATAAAAAAGATATTACTATTGTATTAAAAGTATCAAGACCAAACAATGTGTATCAATTTATTACGTTTTGATTTAGAAAATGCCTGGGTAAATACTGCATTAGTAACAGGGGTGTTGGTTTGTGGAACCAATTACCGCGTAAGATAAAAGAACTAGGATCCATTGATTGTTTTCAGCGTAGACTGGACATATATATAAAATTGATTAGGTGGTTATAAATAGAAAAGGCCTCATATGTTCCAATAGGACTTCTACTCTTACCTTCATTCTTGGATTCTTAAAATAGTACATAGGTAATGGTGATAAAGTTAATGAATATAAGCTTGTTGGTGGTGAGATTGCAAAACTGATCTGAGTAATTACGACCAGTAAGAATGCAATACCAAAAAATTAATGCTTACACGAACAAATCCACAATCGCCGTCATGAGGGTGTACGGGAATGATGGGATCATCCATGGCGTACGCTCGAACCCTCATCATTGCCCTTGTGGGTTTGTTCATTTGATGCATCGAGCTATTGTGATTTCTGCGTGTATTAATGCATACATGTTTGAAATAGGGAAAAGAGGATACTAAGAACTTTTTTCTCCAAGCGTTAGTAATGAAATACTTATTCTTCGGTAGCAAATTGTTCATGTTATATTTCTGTAGTTCAGTTTTGGTCGTTACAATGGACATGAATACACTGGAGAAAGCGTCTATCAAAGGAGGACAAAGTTAACTCTCCCTCGTTCTATTGGTCACGATTGCATATCACCAGACTTCACCTGACTAGATATAGTATATAATTCCGCATGCGCAACTCATACCTTCACTTGCTTGATCAGTCCTCTCCTGACTGCACTGTTGCCCTACTCTCGCCCGTTGCTGTAACCATGGTCAAGACAAAGCCATCTGGGGAGACTTTCGTCTTGCCCAACAAGCTTCTGATGATTAAGGAGCAAGTATGTATAATGGAACTCTCAGCAGCTAAGATCTCGAAACTTAGGCGTCGCAACAAAACCTTGCACCGATATGTTATGTTGAGAAACCTCAAAAGAAGAATGCAACTCGAGGTAGTGAGGGACACAACGAAATTTGCGGAAGACCTATGTAGCGATATTCCTTCCCCGTAGCTGCTTACCATGAGACACTTTAAAATGCACTCAGACATCAACTACCAGTCTGCTTAAAGGACACAGACGAGGACAAATTTGGAATGACTAAAAAATCAATGAATAAATGATCGTAATAAGGTAAATTTGAGTGATATTTTTATCGAAACGTTAGTGATAAAACAGGTGGTGTTGTTCATCAGCTATATCTTCCTCATTTTAGGCCCCATTTATATTTTGCAGTTCAGGTTAAAAGAGGACGCTGGGATTCATCAATTGAAGTGTTAGTAACAAGACACCTGGTGTGGTTCTTCAGCTATATCTTACACTGGATAGGCCCCATTTAGATTATGCATTTCAAATTAGGTCTCCATACTATAGTATGGATATAAATTCACTTGAATGTGTCCAGCGTAAGATGGCAAAGTTTACTCCCCAAATTAGAAACCTTTTATATGAAGAAAGATTTAACTAAGATAAAATTGTAATCACAGGAAAGGCAAGGAGTTAGGGGTGACATGATAGAGGTTTAGAAGTGGAAAAATGGACATACCAAAGGGAATAATAATAAGGAATTAATAGGTCAACACAACATAGAACTTGCAACAATAGGTATAAATTGAATAAGTTTAGATTCAGGACAGACCTGGGTAAATACAGGTTCGGTAGCAGTGTTGTTGATTTGTTGAGCAATTCCCGTGTAACATAATAAAAGTAGGATTCCTTGATTGTTTCAAGCAAAGGTTAGAAATTCATATATGAAAGATGTAACGTGGAAAATAAATAGGATCTGCCTCGAATGGGCCAATAGACCTTCTGCAGTTCCCTTCATTCTTCCTCATATAGCCAGTAAGCCTTTTGCTTTTACCTTTATTCATATGTTCTAATGCGTACAAGTTCATGAATGGACATAAAAAAGATATTACTATTGTATTAAAAGTATCAAGACCAAACAATGTGTATCAATTTATTACGTTTTGATTTAGAAAATGCCTGGGTAAATACTGCATTAGTAACAGGGGTGTTGGTTTGTGGAACCAATTACCGCGTAAGATAAAAGAAGTAGGATCCATTGATTGTTTTCAGCGTAGACTGGACATATATATAAAATTGATTAGGTGGTTATAAATAGAAAAGGCCTCATATGTTCCAATAGGACTTCTACTCTTACCTTCATTCTTGGATTCTTAAAATAGTACATAGGTAATGGTGATAAAGTTAATGAATATAAGCTTGTTGGTGGTGAGATTGCAAAACTGATCTGAGTAATTACGACCAGTAAGAATGCAATACCAAAAAATTAATGCTTACACAAACAAATCCACAATCGCCGTCATGAGGGTGTACGGGAATGATGGGATCATCCATGGCGTACGCTCGAACCCTCATCATTGCCCTTGTGGGTTTGTTCATTTGATGCATCGAGCTATTGTGATTTCTGCGTGTATTAATGCATACATGTTTGAAATAGGGAAAAGAGGATACTAAGAACTTTTTTCTCCAAGCGTTAGTAATGAAATACTTATTCTTCGGTAGCAAATTGTTCATGTTATATTTCTGTAGTTCAGTTTTGGTCGTTACAATGGACATGAATACACTGGAGAAAGCGTCTATCAAAGGAGGACAAAGTTAACTCTCCCTCGTTCTATTGGTCACGATTGCATATCACCAGACTTCACCTGACTAGATATAGTATATAATTCCGCATGCGCAACTCATACCTTCACTTGCTTGATCAGTCCTCTCCTGACTGCACTGTTGCCCTACTCTCGACCGTTGCTGTAACCATGGTCAAGACAAAGCCATCTGGGGAGACTTTCGTCTTGCCCAACAAGCTTCTGATGATTAAGGAGCAAGTATGTATAATGGAACTCTCAGCAGCTAAGATCTCGAAACTTAGGCGTCGCAACAAAACCTTGCACCGATATGTTATGTTGAGAAACCTCAAAAGAAGAATGCAACTCGACGTAGTGAGGGACACAACGAAATTTGCGGAAGACCTATGTAGCGATATTCCTTCCCCGTAGCTGCTTACCATGAGACACTTTAAAATGCACTCAGACATCAACTACCAGTCTGCTTAAGGGACACAGACGAGGACAAATTTGGAATGACCAAAAAATCAATGAATAAATGATCGTAATAAGGTAAATTTGAGTGATATTTTTATCGAAACTTTAGTGATAAAACAGGTGGTGTTGTTCATCAGCTATATCTTCCTCATTTTAGGCCCCATTTATATTTTGCAGTTCAGGTTAAAAGAGGACGCTGGGATTCATCAATTGAAGTGTTAGTAACAAGACACCTGGTGTGGTTCTTCAGCTATATCTTACACTGGATAGGCCCCATTTAGATTATGCATTTCAAATTAGGTCTCCATACTATAGTATGGATATAAATTCACTTGAATGTGTCCAGCGTAAGATGGCAAAGTTTACTCCCCAAATTAGAAACCTTTTATATGAAGAAAGATTTAACTAAGATAAAATTGTAATCACAGGAAAGGCAAGGAGTTAGGGGTGACATGATAGAGGTTTAGAAGTGGAAAAATGGACATACCAAAGGGAATAATAATAAGGAATTAATAGGTCAACACAACATAGAACTTGCAACAATAGGTATAAATTGAATAAGTTTAGATTCAGGACAGACCTGGGTAAATACAGGTTCGGTAGCAGTGTTGTTGATTTGTTGAGCAATTCCCGTGTAACATAATAAAAGTAGGATTCCTTGATTGTTTCAAGCAAAGGTTAGAAATTCATATATGAAAGATGTAACGTGGAAAATAAATAGGATCTGCCTCGAATGGGCCAATAGGCCTTCTGCAGTTCCCTTCATTCTTCCTCATATAGCCAGTAAGCCTTTTGCTTTTACCTTTATTCATATGTTCTAATGCGTACAAGTTCATGAATGGACATAACAAAAAAGATATTACTATTGTATTAAAAGTATCAAGACCAAACAATGTGTATCAATTTATTACGTTTTGATTTAGAAAATGCCTGGGTAAATACTGCATTAGTAACAGGGGTGTTGGTTTGTGGAACCAATTACCGCGTAAGATAAAAGAAGTAGGATCCATTGATTGTTTTCAGCATAGACTGGACATATATATAAAATTGATTAGGTGGTTATAAATAGGAAAAGCCTCATATGTTCCAATTGGACTTCTGCTCTTACCTTCATTCTTGGGTTCTTAAAATAGTACATAGGTAATGATGTTAAAGTTAATGAATATAAGCTTGTTGGTGGTGAGATTGCAAAACTGATCTGAGTAATTACGACCAGTAAGAATGCAATACCAAAAAATTAATGCTTACACAAACAAATCCACAATCGCCGTCATGAGGGTGTACGGGAATGATGGGATCATCCATGGCGTACGCTCGAACCCTCATCATTGCCCTTGTGGGTTTGTTCATTTGATGCATCGAGCTATTGTGATTTCTGCGTGTATTAATGCATACGTGTTTGAAATAGGGAAAAGAGGATACTAAGAACTTTTTTCTCCAAGCGTTAGTAATGAAATACTTATTCTTCGGTAGCAAATTGTTCATGTTATATTTCTGTAGTTCAGTTTTGGTTGTTACAATGGACATGAATACACTGGAGAAAGCGTCTATCAAAGGAGGACAAAGTTAACTCTCCCTCGTTCTATTGGTCACGATTGCATATCACCAGACTTCACCTGACTAGATATAGTATATAATTCCGCATGCGCAACTCATACCTTCACTTGCTTGATCAGTCCTCTCCTGACTGCACTGTTGCCCTACTCTCGCCCGTTGCTGTAACCATGGTCAAGACAAAGCCATCTGGGGAGACTTCCGTCTTGCCCAACAAGCTTCTGATGATTAAGGAGCAAGTATGTATAATGGAACTCTCAGCAGCTAAGATCTCGAAACTTAGGCGTCGCAACAAAGGCTTGCACCGATATGTTATGTTGAGAAACCTCAAAAGAAGAATGCAACTCGAGGTAGTGAGGGACACAACGAAATTTGCGGAAGACCTATGTAGCGATATTCCTTCCCCGTAGCTGCTTACCATGAGACACTTTAAAATGCACTCAGACATCAACTACCAGTCTGCTTAAAGGACACAGACGAGGACAAATTTGGAATGACTAAAAAATCAATGAATAAATGATCGTAATAAGGTAAATTTGAGTGATATTTTTATCGAAACGTTAGTGATAAAACAGGTGGTGTTGTTCATCAGCTATATCTTCCTCATTTTAGGCCCCATTTATATTTTGCAGTTCAGGTTAAAAGAGGACGCTGGGATTCATCAATTGAAGTGTTAGTAACAAGACACCTGGTGTGGTTCTTCAGCTATATCTTACACTGGATAGGCCCCATTTAGATTATGCATTTCAAATTAGGTCTCCATACTATAGTATGGATATAAATTCACTTGAATGTGTCCAGCGTAAGATGGCAAAGTTTACTCCCCAAATTAGAAACCTTTTATATGAAGAAAGATTTAACTAAGATAAAATTGTAATCACAGGAAAGGCAAGGAGTTAGGGGTGACATGATAGAGGTTTAGAAGTGGAAAAATGGACATACCAAAGGGAATAATAATAAGGAATTAATAGGTCAACACAACATAGAACTTGCAACAATAGGTATAAATTGAATAAGTTTAGATTCAGGACAGACCTGGGTAAATACAGGTTCGGTAGCAGTGTTGTTGATTTGTTGAGCAATTCCCGTGTAACATAATAAAAGTAGGATTCCTTGATTGTTTCAAGCAAAGGTTAGAAATTCATATATGAAAGATGTAACGTGGAAAATAAATAGGATCTGCCTCGAATGGGCCAATAGACCTTCTGCAGTTCCCTTCATTCTTCCTCATATAGCCAGTAAGCCTTTTGCTTTTACCTTTATTCATATGTTCTAATGCGTACAAGTTCATGAATGGACATAAAAAAGATATTACTATTGTATTAAAAGTATCAAGACCAAACAATGTGTATCAATTTATTACGTTTTGATTTAGAAAATGCCTGGGTAAATACTGCATTAGTAACAGGGGTGTTGGTTTGTGGAACCAATTACCGCGTAAGATAAAAGAACTAGGATCCATTGATTGTTTTCAGCGTAGACTGGACATATATATAAAATTGATTAGGTGGTTATAAATAGAAAAGGCCTCATATGTTCCAATAGGACTTCTACTCTTACCTTCATTCTTGGATTCTTAAAATAGTACATAGGTAATGGTGATAAAGTTAATGAATATAAGCTTGTTGGTGGTGAGATTGCAAAACTGATCTGAGTAATTACGACCAGTAAGAATGCAATACCAAAAAATTAATGCTTACACGAACAAATCCACAATCGCCGTCATGAGGGTGTACGGGAATGATGGGATCATCCATGGCGTACGCTCGAACCCTCATCATTGCCCTTGTGGGTTTGTTCATTTGATGCATCGAGCTATTGTGATTTCTGCGTGTATTAATGCATACATGTTTGAAATAGGGAAAAGAGGATACTAAGAACTTTTTTCTCCAAGCGTTAGTAATGAAATACTTATTCTTCGGTAGCAAATTGTTCATGTTATATTTCTGTAGTTCAGTTTTGGTCGTTACAATGGACATGAATACACTGGAGAAAGCGTCTATCAAAGGAGGACAAAGTTAACTCTCCCTCGTTCTATTGGTCACGATTGCATATCACCAGACTTCACCTGACTAGATATAGTATATAATTCCGCATGCGCAACTCATACCTTCACTTGCTTGATCAGTCCTCTCCTGACTGCACTGTTGCCCTACTCTCGCCCGTTGCTGTAACCATGGTCAAGACAAAGCCATCTGGGGAGACTTTCGTCTTGCCCAACAAGCTTCTGATGATTAAGGAGCAAGTATGTATAATGGAACTCTCAGCAGCTAAGATCTCGAAACTTAGGCGTCGCAACAAAACCTTGCACCGATATGTTATGTTGAGAAACCTCAAAAGAAGAATGCAACTCGAGGTAGTGAGGGACACAACGAAATTTGCGGAAGACCTATGTAGCGATATTCCTTCCCCGTAGCTGCTTACCATGAGACACTTTAAAATGCACTCAGACATCAACTACCAGTCTGCTTAAAGGACACAGACGAGGACAAATTTGGAATGACTAAAAAATCAATGAATAAATGATCGTAATAAGGTAAATTTGAGTGATATTTTTATCGAAACTTTAGTGATAAAACAGGTGGTGTTGTTCATCAGCTATATCTTCCTCATTTTAGGCCCCATTTATATTTTGCAGTTCAGGTTAAAAGAGGACGCTGGGATTCATCAATTGAAGTGTTAGTAACAAGACACCTGGTGTGGTTCTTCAGCTATATCTTACACTGGATAGGCCCCATTTAGATTATGCATTTCAAATTAGGTCTCCATACTATAGTATGGATATAAATTCACTTGAATGTGTCCAGCGTAAGATGGCAAAGTTTACTCCCCAAATTAGAAACCTTTTATATGAAGAAAGATTTAACTAAGATAAAATTGTAATCACAGGAAAGGCAAGGAGTTAGGGGTGACATGATAGAGGTTTAGAAGTGGAAAAATGGACATACCAAAGGGAATAATAATAAGGAATTAATAGGTCAACACAACATAGAACTTGCAACAATAGGTATAAATTGAATAAGTTTAGATTCAGGACAGACCTGGGTAAATACAGGTTCGGTAGCAGTGTTGTTGATTTGTTGAGCAATTCCCGTGTAACATAATAAAAGTAGGATTCCTTGATTGTTTCAAGCAAAGGTTAGAAATTCATATATGAAAGATGTAACGTGGAAAATAAATAGGATCTGCCTCGAATGGGCCAATAGGCCTTCTGCAGTTCCCTTCATTCTTCCTCATATAGCCAGTAAGCCTTTTGCTTTTACCTTTATTCATATGTTCTAATGCGTACAAGTTCATGAATGGACATAACAAAAAAGATATTACTATTGTATTAAAAGTATCAAGACCAAACAATGTGTATCAATTTATTACGTTTTGATTTAGAAAATGCCTGGGTAAATACTGCATTAGTAACAGGGGTGTTGGTTTGTGGAACCAATTACCGCGTAAGATAAAAGAAGTAGGATCCATTGATTGTTTTCAGCATAGACTGGACATATATATAAAATTGATTAGGTGGTTATAAATAGGAAAAGCCTCATATGTTCCAATTGGACTTCTGCTCTTACCTTCATTCTTGGGTTCTTAAAATAGTACATAGGTAATGATGTTAAAGTTAATGAATATAAGCTTGTTGGTGGTGAGATTGCAAAACTGATCTGAGTAATTACGACCAGTAAGAATGCAATACCAAAAAATTAATGCTTACACAAACAAATCCACAATCGCCGTCATGAGGGTGTACGGGAATGATGGGATCATCCATGGCGTACGCTCGAACCCTCATCATTGCCCTTGTGGGTTTGTTCATTTGATGCATCGAGCTATTGTGATTTCTGCGTGTATTAATGCATACGTGTTTGAAATAGGGAAAAGAGGATACTAAGAACTTTTTTCTCCAAGCGTTAGTAATGAAATACTTATTCTTCGGTAGCAAATTGTTCATGTTATATTTCTGTAGTTCAGTTTTGGTTGTTACAATGGACATGAATACACTGGAGAAAGCGTCTATCAAAGGAGGACAAAGTTAACTCTCCCTCGTTCTATTGGTCACGATTGCATATCACCAGACTTCACCTGACTAGATATAGTATATAATTCCGCATGCGCAACTCATACCTTCACTTGCTTGATCAGTCCTCTCCTGACTGCACTGTTGCCCTACTCTCGCCCGTTGCTGTAACCATGGTCAAGACAAAGCCATCTGGGGAGACTTCCGTCTTGCCCAACAAGCTTCTGATGATTAAGGAGCAAGTATGTATAATGGAACTCTCAGCAGCTAAGATCTCGAAACTTAGGCGTCGCAACAAAGGCTTGCACCGATATGTTATGTTGAGAAACCTCAAAAGAAGAATGCAACTCGAGGTAGTGAGGGACACAACGAAATTTGCGGAAGACCTATGTAGCGATATTCCTTCCCCGTAGCTGCTTACCATGAGACACTTTAAAATGCACTCAGACATCAACTACCAGTCTGCTTAAAGGACACAGACGAGGACAAATTTGGAATGACTAAAAAATCAATGAATAAATGATCGTAATAAGGTAAATTTGAGTGATATTTTTATCGAAACGTTAGTGATAAAACAGGTGGTGTTGTTCATCAGCTATATCTTCCTCATTTTAGGCCCCATTTATATTTTGCAGTTCAGGTTAAAAGAGGACGCTGGGATTCATCAATTGAAGTGTTAGTAACAAGACACCTGGTGTGGTTCTTCAGCTATATCTTACACTGGATAGGCCCCATTTAGATTATGCATTTCAAATTAGGTCTCCATACTATAGTATGGATATAAATTCACTTGAATGTGTCCAGCGTAAGATGGCAAAGTTTACTCCCCAAATTAGAAACCTTTTATATGAAGAAAGATTTAACTAAGATAAAATTGTAATCACAGGAAAGGCAAGGAGTTAGGGGTGACATGATAGAGGTTTAGAAGTGGAAAAATGGACATACCAAAGGGAATAATAATAAGGAATTAATAGGTCAACACAACATAGAACTTGCAACAATAGGTATAAATTGAATAAGTTTAGATTCAGGACAGACCTGGGTAAATACAGGTTCGGTAGCAGTGTTGTTGATTTGTTGAGCAATTCCCGTGTAACATAATAAAAGTAGGATTCCTTGATTGTTTCAAGCAAAGGTTAGAAATTCATATATGAAAGATGTAACGTGGAAAATAAATAGGATCTGCCTCGAATGGGCCAATAGACCTTCTGCAGTTCCCTTCATTCTTCCTCATATAGCCAGTAAGCCTTTTGCTTTTACCTTTATTCATATGTTCTAATGCGTACAAGTTCATGAATGGACATAAAAAAGATATTACTATTGTATTAAAAGTATCAAGACCAAACAATGTGTATCAATTTATTACGTTTTGATTTAGAAAATGCCTGGGTAAATACTGCATTAGTAACAGGGGTGTTGGTTTGTGGAACCAATTACCGCGTAAGATAAAAGAAGTAGGATCCATTGATTGTTTTCAGCGTAGACTGGACATATATATAAAAATGATTAGGTGGTTATAAATAGAAAAGGCCTCATATGTTCCAATAGGACTTCTACTCTTACCTTCATTCTTGGATTCTTAAAATAGTACATAGGTAATGGTGATAAAGTTAATGAATATAAGCTTGTTGGTGGTGAGATTGCAAAACTGATCTGAGTAATTACGACCAGTAAGAATGCAATACCAAAAAATTAATGCTTACACAAACAAATCCACAATCGCCGTCATGAGGGTGTACGGGAATGATGGGATCATCCATGGCGTACGCTCGAACCCTCATCATTGCCCTTGTGGGTTTGTTCATTTGATGCATCGAGCTATTGTGATTTCTGCGTGTATTAATGCATACATGTTTGAAATAGGGAAAAGAGGATACTAAGAACTTTTTTCTCCAAGCGTTAGTAATGAAATACTTATTCTTCGGTAGCAAATTGTTCATGTTATATTTCTGTAGTTCAGTTTTGGTCGTTACAATGGACATGAATACACTGGAGAAAGCGTCTATCAAAGGAGGACAAAGTTAACTCTCCCTCGTTCTATTGGTCACGATTGCATATCACCAGACTTCACCTGACTAGATATAGTATATAATTCCGCATGCGCAACTCATACCTTCACTTGCTTGATCAGTCCTCTCCTGACTGCACTGTTGCCCTACTCTCGCCCGTTGCTGTAACCATGGTCAAGACAAAGCCATCTGGGGAGACTTTCGTCTTGCCCAACAAGCTTCTGATGATTAAGGAGCAAGTATGTATAATGGAACTCTCAGCAGCTAAGATCTCGAAACTTAGGCGTCGCAACAAAACCTTGCACCGATATGTTATGTTGAGAAACCTCAAAAGAAGAATGCAACTCGAGGTAGTGAGGGACACAACGAAATTTGCGGAAGACCTATGTAGCGATATTCCTTCCCCGTAGCTGCTTACCATGAGACACTTTAAAATGCACTCAGACATCAACTACCAGTCTGCTTAAGGGACACAGACGAGGACAAATTTGGAATGACTAAAAAATCAATGAATAAATGATCGTAATAAGGTAAATTTGAGTGATATTTTTATCGAAACTTTAGTGATAAAACAGGTGGTGTTGTTCATCAGCTATATCTTCCTCATTTTAGGCCCCATTTATATTTTGCAGTTCAGGTTAAAAGAGGACGCTGGGATTCATCAATTGAAGTGTTAGTAACAAGACACCTGGTGTGGTTCTTCAGCTATATCTTACACTGGATAGGCCCCATTTAGATTATGCATTTCAAATTAGGTCTCCATACTATAGTATGGATATAAATTCACTTGAATGTGTCCAGCGTAAGATGGCAAAGTTTACTCCCCAAATTAGAAACCTTTTATATGAAGAAAGATTTAACTAAGATAAAATTGTAATCACAGGAAAGGCAAGGAGTTAGGGGTGACATGATAGAGGTTTAGAAGTGGAAAAATGGACATACCAAAGGGAATAATAATAAGGAATTAATAGGTCAACACAACATAGAACTTGCAACAATAGGTATAAATTGAATAAGTTTAGATTCAGGACAGACCTGGGTAAATACAGGTTCGGTAGCAGTGTTGTTGATTTGTTGAGCAATTCCCGTGTAACATAATAAAAGTAGGATTCCTTGATTGTTTCAAGCAAAGGTTAGAAATTCATATATGAAAGATGTAACGTGGAAAATAAATAGGATCTGCCTCGAATGGGCCAATAGGCCTTCTGCAGTTCCCTTCATTCTTCCTCATATAGCCAGTAAGCCTTTTGCTTTTACCTTTATTCATATGTTCTAATGCGTACAAGTTCATGAATGGACATAACAAAAAAGATATTACTATTGTATTAAAAGTATCAAGACCAAACAATGTGTATCAATTTATTACGTTTTGATTTAGAAAATGCCTGGGTAAATACTGCATTAGTAACAGGGGTGTTGGTTTGTGGAACCAATTACCGCGTAAGATAAAAGAAGTAGGATCCATTGATTGTTTTCAGCGTAGACTGGACATATATATAAAATTGATTAGGTGGTTATAAATAGGAAAAGCCTCATATGTTCCAATTGGACTTCTGCTCTTACCTTCATTCTTGGGTTCTTAAAATAGTACATAGGTAATGATGTTAAAGTTAATGAATATAAGCTTGTTGGTGGTGAGATTGCAAAACTGATCTGAGTAATTACGACCAGTAAGAATGCAATACCAAAAAATTAATGCTTACACAAACAAATCCACAATCGCCGTCATGAGGGTGTACGGGAATGATGGGATCATCCATGGCGTACGCTCGAACCCTCATCATTGCCCTTGTGGGTTTGTTCATTTGATGCATCGAGCTATTGTGATTTCTGCGTGTATTAATGCATACATGTTTGAAATAGGGAAAAGAGGATACTAAGAACTTTTTTCTCCAAGCGTTAGTAATGAAATACTTATTCTTCGGTAGCAAATTGTTCATGTTATATTTCTGTAGTTCAGTTTTGGTTGTTACAATGGACATGAATACACTGGAGAAAGCGTCTATCAAAGGAGGACAAAGTTAACTCTCCCTCGTTCTATTGGTCACGATTGCATATCACCAGACTTCACCTGACTAGATATAGTATATAATTCCGCATGCGCAACTCATACCTTCACTTGCTTGATCAGTCCTCTCCTGACTGCACTGTTGCCCTACTCTCGCCCGTTGCTGTAACCATGGTCAAGACAAAGCCATCTGGGGAGACTTTCGTCTTGCCCAACAAGCTTCTGATGATTAAGGAGCAAGTATGTATAATGGAACTCTCAGCAGCTAAGATCTCGAAACTTAGGCGTCGCAACAAAGGCTTGCACCGATATGTTATGTTGAGAAACCTCAAAAGAAGAATGCAACTCGAGGTAGTGAGGGACACAACGAAATTTGCGGAAGACCTATGTAGCGATATTCCTTCCCCGTAGCTGCTTACCATGAGACACTTTAAAATGCACTCAGACATCAACTACCAGTCTGCTTAAGGGACACAGACGAGGACAAATTTGGAATGACTAAAAAATCAATGAATAAATGATCGTAATAAGGTAAATTTGAGTGATATTTTTATCGAAACGTTAGTGATAAAACAGGTGGTGTTGTTCATCAGCTATATCTTCCTCATTTTAGGCCCCAATTATATTTTGCAGTTCAGGTTAAAAGAGGACGCTGGGATTCATCAATTGAAGTGTTAGTAACAAGACACCTGGTGTGGTTCTTCAGCTATATCTTACACTGGATAGGCCCCATTTAGATTATGCATTTCAAATTAGGTCTCCATACTATAGTATGGATATAAATTCACTTGAATGTGTCCAGCGTAAGATGGCAAAGTTTACTCCCCAAATTAGAAACCTTTTATATGAAGAAAGATTTAACTAAGATAAAATTGTAATCACAGGAAAGGCAAGGAGTTAGGGGTGACATGATAGAGGTTTAGAAGTGGAAAAATGGACATACCAAAGGGAATAATAATAAGGAATTAATAGGTCAACACAACATAGAACTTGCAACAATAGGTATAAATTGAATAAGTTTAGATTCAGGACAGACCTGGGTAAATACAGGTTCGGTAGCAGTGTTGTTGATTTGTTGAGCAATTCCCGTGTAACATAATAAAAGTAGGATTCCTTGATTGTTTCAAGCAAAGGTTAGAAATTCATATATGAAAGATGTAACGTGGAAAATAAATAGGATCTGCCTCGAATGGGCCAATAGGCCTTCTGCAGTTCCCTTCATTCTTCCTCATATAGCCAGTAAGCCTTTTGCTTTTACCTTTATTCATATGTTCTAATGCGTACAAGTTCATGAATGGACATAACAAAAAAGATATTACTATTGTATTAAAAGTATCAAGACCAAACAATGTGTATCAATTTATTACGTTTTGATTTAGAAAATGCCTGGGTAAATACTGCATTAGTAACAGGGGTGTTGGTTTGTGGAACCAATTACCGCGTAAGATAAAAGAAGTAGGATCCATTGATTGTTTTCAGCGTAGACTGGACATATATATAAAATTGATTAGGTGGTTATAAATAGGAAAAGCCTCATATGTTCCAATTGGACTTCTGCTCTTACCTTCATTCTTGGGTTCTTAAAATAGTACATAGGTAATGGTGTTAAAGTTAATGAATATAAGCTTGTTGGTGGTGAGATTGCAAAACTGATCTGAGTAATTACGACCAGTAAGAATGCAATACCAAAAAATTAATGCTTACACAAACAAATCCACAATCGCCGTCATGAGGGTGTACGGGAATGATGGGATCATCCATGGCGTACGCTCGAACCCTCATCATTGCCCTTGTGGGTTTGTTCATTTGATGCATCGAGCTATTGTGATTTCTGCGTGTATTAATGCATACATGTTTGAAATAGGGAAAAGAGGATACTAAGAACTTTTTTCTCCAAGCGTTAGTAATGAAATACTTATTCTTCGGTAGCAAATTGTTCATGTTATATTTCTGTAGTTCAGTTTTGGTTGTTACAATGGACATGAATACACTGGAGAAAGCGTCTATCAAAGGAGGACAAAGTTAACTCTCCCTCGTTCTATTGGTCACGATTGCATATCACCAGACTTCACCTGATTAGATATAGTATATAATTCTGAATGCGCAACTCATACCTTCACTTGCTTGATCAGTCCTCTCCTGACTGCACTGTTGCCCTACTCTCGCCCGTTGCTGTAACCATGGTCAAGACAAAGCCATCTGGGGAGACTTTCGTCTTGCCCAACAAGCTTCTGATGATTAAGGAGCAAGTATGTATAATGGAACTCTCAGCAGCTAAGATCTCGAAACTTAGGCGTCGCAACAAAGGCTTGCACCGATATGTTATGTTGAGAAACCTCAAAAGAAGAATGCAACTCGAGGTAGTGAGGGACACAACGAAATTTGCGGAAGACCTATGTAGCGATATTCCTTCCCCGTAGCTGCTTACCATGAGACACTTTAAAATGCACTCAGACATCAACTACCAGTCTGCTTAAGGGACACAGACGAGGACAAATTTGGAATGACTAAAAAATCAATGAATAAATGATCGTAATAAGGTAAATTTGAGTGATATTTTTATCGAAACGTTAGTGATAAAACAGGTGGTGTTGTTCATCAGCTATATCTTCCTCATTTTAGGCCCAATTATATTTTGCAGTTCAGGTTAAAAGAGGACGCTGGGATTCATCAATTGAAGTGTTAGTAACAAGACACCTGGTGTGGTTCTTCAGCTATATCTTACACTGGATAGGCCCCATTTAGATTATGCATTTCAAATTAGGTCTCCATACTATAGTATGGATATAAATTCACTTGAATGTGTCCAGCGTAAGATGGCAAAGTTTACTCCCCAAATTAGAAACCTTTTATATGAAGAAAGATTTAACTAAGATAAAATTGTAATCACAGGAAAGGCAAGGAGTTAGGGGTGACATGATAGAGGTTTAGAAGTGGAAAAATGGACATACCAAAGGGAATAATAATAAGGAATTAATAGGTCAACACAACATAGAACTTGCAACAATAGGTATAAATTGAATAAGTTTAGATTCAGGACAGACCTGGTTAAATACAGGTTCGGTAGCAGTGTTGTTGATTTGTTGAGCAATTCCCGTGTAACATAATAAAAGTAGGATTCCTTGATTGTTTCAAGCAAAGGTTAGAAATTCATATATGAAAGATGTAACGTGGAAAATAAATAGGATCTGCCTCGAATGGGCCAATAGGCCTTCTGCAGTTCCCTTCATTCTTCCTCATATAGCCAGTAAGCCTTTTGCTTTTACCTTTATTCATATGTTCTAATGCGTACAAGTTCATGAATGGACATAACAAAAAAGATATTACTATTGTATTAAAAGTATCAAGACCAAACAATGTGTATCAATTTATTACGTTTTGATTTAGAAAATGCCTGGGTAAATACTGCATTAGTAACAGGGGTGTTGGTTTGTGGAACCAATTACCGCGTAAGATAAAAGAAGTAGGATCCATTGATTGTTTTCAGCGAAGACTGGACATATATATAAAATTGATTAGGTGGTTATAAATAGGAAAGGCCTCATATGTTCCAATAGGACTTCTGCTCTTACCTTCATTCTTGGGTTCTTAAAATAGTACATAGGTAATGATGTTAAAGTTAATGAATATAAGCTTGTTGGTGGTGAGATTGCAAAACTGATCTGAGTAATTACGACCAGTAAGAATGCAATACCAAAAAATTAATACTTACACAAACAAATCCACAATCGCCGTCATGAGAGTGTACGGGAATGATGGGATCATCCCTGGCGTACGCTCGAACCCTCATCATTGCCCTTGTGGGTTTGTTCATTTGATGCATGAAGCTATTGTGATTTCTGCGTGTATTAATGCATACATGTTTGAAATAGGGAAAAGAGGATACTAAGAACTTTTTTCTCCAAGCGTTAGTAATGAAATACTTATTCTTCGGTAGCAAATTGTTCATGTTATATTTCTGTAGATCAGTTTTGGTCGTTACAATGGACATGAATACACTGGAGAAAGCGTCTATCAAAGGAGGACAAAGTTAACTCTCCCACGTTCTATTGGTCACGATTGCATATCACCAGACTTCACCTGACTAGATATAGTATATAATTCCGCATGCGCAACTCATACCTTCACTTGCTTGATCAGTCCTCTCCTGACTGCACTGTTGCCCTACTCTCGCCCGTTGCTGTAACCATGGTCAAGACAAAGCCATCTGGGGAGACTTTCGTCTTGCCCAACAAGCTTCTGATGATTAAGGAGCAAGTACGAATAATGGAACTCTCAGCAGCTAAGATCTCGAAACTCAGGCGTCGCAACAAAGGCTTGCACCGATATGTTATGTTGAGAAACCTCAAAAGAAGAATGCAACTCCAGGTAGTGAGGGACACAACGAAATTTGCGGAAGACCTATGTAGCGATATTCCTTCCCCGTAGCTGCTTACCATGAGACACTTTAAAATGCACTCAGACATCAACTACCAGTCTGCTTAAGGGACACAGACGAGGGCAAATTTGGAATGACTAAAAAATCAATGAATAAATGATCGTAATAAGGTAAATTTGAGTGATATTTTTATCGAAACGTTAGTGATAAAACAGGTGGTGTTGTTCATCAGCTATATCTTCCTCATTTTAGGCCCCATTTATATTTTGCAGTTCAGGTTAAAAGAGGACGCTGGGATTCATCAATTGAAGTGTTAGTAACAAGACACCTGGTGTGGTTCTTCAGCTATATCTTACACTGGATAGGCCCCATTTAGATTATGCATTTCAAATTAGGTCTCCATACTATAGTATGGATATAAATTCACTTAAATGTGTCCAGCGTAAGATGGCAAAGTTTACTCCCCAAATTAGAAACCTTTTATATGAAGAAAGATTTAACTAAGATAAAATTGTAATCACAGGAAAGGCAAGGAGTTAGGGGTGACATGATAGAGGCTTAGAAGTGGAAAAATGGACATCCCAAAGGGAATAATAATAAGGAATTAATAGGTCAACACAACATAGAACTTGCAACAATAGGTATAAATTGAATAAGTTTAGATTCAGGACAGACCTGGGTAAATACAGGTTCGGTAGCAGTGTTGTTGATTTGTTGAGCAATTCCCGTGTAACATAATAAAAGTAGGATTCCTTGATTGTTTCAAGCAAAGGTTAGAAATTCATATATGAATGATGTAACGTGGAAAATAAATAGGATCTGCCTCGAATGGGCCAATAGGCCTTCTGCAGTTCCCTTCATTCTTCCTCATATAGCCAGTAAGCCTTTTGCTTTTACCTTTATTCATATGTTCTATTGCGTACAAGTTCATGAATGGACATAACAAAAAAGATATTACTATTGTATTAAAAGTATCAAGACCAAACAATGTGTATGAATTTATTACGTTTTGATTTAGAAAATGCCTGGGTAAATACTGCATTAGTAACAGGGGTGTTGGTTTGTGGAACCAATTACCGCGTAAGATAAAAGAAGTAGGATCCATTGATTGTTTTCAGCGAAGACTGGACATATATATAAAATTGATTAGGTGGTTATAAATAGGAAAGGCCTCATATGTTCCAATAGGACTTCTGCTCTTACCTTCATTCTTGGGTTCTTAAAATAGTACATAGGTAATGATGTTAAAGTTAATGAATATAAGCTTGTTGGTGGTGAGATTGCAAAACTGATCTGAGTAATTACGACCAGTAAGAATGCAATACCAAAAAATTAATGCTTACACAAACAAATCCACAATCGCCGTCATGAGAGTGTACGGGAAAGATGGGATCATCCCTGGCGTACGCTCGAACCCTCATCATTGCCCTTGTGGGTTTGTTCATTTGATGCATGGAGCTATTGTGATTTCTGCGTGTATTAATGCATACATGTTTGAAATAGGGAAAAGAGGATACTAAGAACTTTTTTCTCCAAGCGTTAGTAATGAAATACTTATTCTTCGGTAGCAAATTGTTCATGTTATATTTCTGTAGATCAGTTTTGGTCGTTACAATGGACATGAATACACTGGAGAAAGCGTCTATCAAAGGAGGACAAAGTTAACTCTCCCACGTTCTATTGGTCACGATTGCATATCACCAGACTTCACCTGACTAGATATAGTATATAATTCCGCATGCGCAACTCATACCTTCACTTGCTTGATCAGTCCTCTCCTGACTGCACTGTTGCCCTACTCTCGCCCGTTGCTGTAACCATGGTCAAGACAAAGCCATCTGGGGAGACTTTCGTCTTGCCCAACAAGCTTCTGATGATTAAGGAGCAAGTACGAATAATGGAACTCTCAGCAGCTAAGATCTCGAAACTCAGGCGTCGCAACAAAGGCTTGCACCGATATGTTATGTTGAGAAACCTCAAAAGAAGAATGCAACTCCAGGTAGTGAGGGACACAACGAAATTTGCGGAAGACCTATGTAGCGATATTCCTTCCCCGTAGCTGCTTACCATGAGACACTTTAAAATGCACTCAGACATCAACTACCAGTCTGCTTAAGGGACACAGACGAGGGCAAATTTGGAATGACTAAAAAATCAATGAATAAATGATCGTAATAAGGTAAATTTGAGTGATATTTTTATCGAAACGTTAGTGATAAAACAGGTGGTGTTGTTCATCAGCTATATCTTCCTCATGTTAGGCCCCATTTATATTTTGCAGTTCAGGTTAAAAGAGGACGCTGGGATTCATCAATTGAAGTGTTAGTAACAAGACACCTGGTGTGGTTCTTCAGCTATATCTTACACTGGATAGGCCCCATTTAGATTATGCATTTCAAATTAGGTCTCCATACTATAGTATGGATATAAATTCACTTAAATGTGTCCAGCGTAAGATGGCAAAGTTTACTCCCCAAATTAGAAACCTTTTATATGAAGAAAGATTTAACTAAGATAAAATTGTAATCACAGGAAAGGCAAGGAGTTAGGGGTGACATGATAGAGGCTTAGAAGTGGAAAAATGGACATCCCAAAGGGAATAATAATAAGGAATTAATAGGTCAACACAACATAGAACTTGCAACAATAGGTATAAATTGAATAAGTTTAGATTCAGGACAGACCTGGGTAAATACAGGTTCGGTAGCAGTTTTGTTGATTTGTTGAGCAATTCCCGTGTAACATAATAAAAGTAGGATTCTTTGATTGTTTCAAGCAAAGGTTAGAAATTCATATATGAATGATGTAACGTGGAAAATAAATAGGATCTGCCTCGAATGGGCCAATAGGCCTTCTGCAGTTCCCTTCATTCTTCCTCATATAGCCAGTAAGCCTTTTGCTTTTACCTTTATTCATATGTTCTAATGCGTACAAGTTCATGAATGGACATAACAAAAAAGATATTACTATTGTATTAAAAGTATCAAGACCAAACAATGTGTATGAATTTATTACGTTTTGATTTAGAAAATGCCTGGGTAAATACTGCATTAGTAACAGGGGTGTTGGTTTGTGGAACCAATTACCGCGTAAGATAAAAGAAGTAGGATCCATTGATTGTTTTCAGCGAAGACTGGACATATATATAAAATTGATTAGGTGGTTATAAATAGGAAAGGCCTCATATGTTCCAATAGGACTTCTGCTCTTACCTTCATTCTTGGGTTCTTAAAATAGTACATAGGTAATGATGTTAAAGTTAATGAATATAAGCTTGTTGGTGGTGAGATTGCAAAACTGATCTGAGTAATTACGACCAGTAAGAATGCAATACCAAAAAATTAATGCTTACACAAACAAATCCACAATCGCCGTCATGAGAGTGTACGGGAATGATGGGATCATCCCTGGCGTACGCTCGAACCCTCATCATTGCCCTTGTGGGTTTGTTCATTTGATGCATGGAGCTATTGTGATTTCTGCGTGTATTAATGCATACATGTTTGAAATAGGGAAAAGAGGATACTAAGAACTTTTTTCTCCAAGCGTTAGTAATGAAATACTTATTCTTCGGTAGCAAATTGTTCATGTTATATTTCTGTAGATCAGTTTTGGTCGTTACAATGGACATGAATACACTGGAGAAAGCGTCTATCAAAGGAGGACAAAGTTAACTCTCCCACGTTCTATTGGTCACGATTGCATATCACCAGACTTCACCTGACTAGATATAGTATATAATTCCGCATGCGCAACTCATACCTTCACTTGCTTGATCAGTCCTCTCCTGACTGCACTGTTGCCCTACTCTCGCCCGTTGCTGTAACCATGGTCAAGACAAAGCCATCTGGGGAGACTTTCGTCTTGCCCAACAAGCTTCTGATGATTAAGGAGCAAGTACGAATAATGGAACTCTCAGCAGCTAAGATCTCGAAACTCAGGCGTCGCAACAAAGGCTTGCACCGATATGTTATGTTGAGAAACCTCAAAAGAAGAATGCAACTCCAGGTAGTGAGGGACACAACGAAATTTGCGGAAGACCTATGTAGCGATATTCCTTCCCCGTAGCTGCTTACCATGAGACACTTTAAAATGCACTCAGACATCAACTACCAGTCTGCTTAAGGGACACAGACGAGGGCAAATTTGGAATGACTAAAAAATCAATGAATAAATGATCGTAATAAGGTAAATTTGAGTGATATTTTTATCGAAACGTTAGTGATAAAACAGGTGGTGTTGTTCATCAGCTATATCTTCCTCATGTTAGGCCCCATTTATATTTTGCAGTTCAGGTTAAAAGAGGACGCTGGGATTCATCAATTGAAGTGTTAGTAACAAGACACCTGGTGTGGTTCTTCAGCTATATCTTACACTGGATAGGCCCCATTTAGATTATGCATTTCAAATTAGGTCTCCATACTATAGTATGGATATAAATTCACTTAAATGTGTCCAGCGTAAGATGGCAAAGTTTACTCCCCAAATTAGAAACCTTTTATATGAAGAAAGATTTAACTAAGATAAAATTGTAATCACAGGAAAGGCAAGGAGTTAGGGGTGACATGATAGAGGCTTAGAAGTGGAAAAATGGACATCCCAAAGGGAATAATAATAAGGAATTAATAGGTCAACACAACATAGAACTTGCAACAATAGGTATAAATTGAATAAGTTTAGATTCAGGACAGACCTGGGTAAATACAGGTTCGGTAGCAGTTTTGTTGATTTGTTGAGCAATTCCCGTGTAACATAATAAAAGTAGGATTCTTTGATTGTTTCAAGCAAAGGTTAGAAATTCATATATGAATGATGTAACGTGGAAAATAAATAGGATCTGCCTCGAATGGGCCAATAGGCCTTCTGCAGTTCCCTTCATTCTTCCTCATATAGCCAGTAAGCCTTTTGCTTTTACCTTTATTCATATGTTCTAATGCGTACAAGTTCATGAATGGACATAACAAAAAAGATATTACTATTGTATTAAAAGTATCAAGACCAAACAATGTGTATGAATTTATTACGTTTTGATTTAGAAAATGCCTGGGTAAATACTGCATTAGTAACAGGGGTGTTGGTTTGTGGAACCAATTACCGCGTAAGATAAAAGAAGTAGGATCCATTGATTGTTTTCAGCGAAGACTGGACATATATATAAAATTGATTAGGTGGTTATAAATAGGAAAGGCCTCATATGTTCCAATAGGACTTCTGCTCTTACCTTCATTCTTGGGTTCTTAAAATAGTACATAGGTAATGATGTTAAAGTTAATGAATATAAGCTTGTTGGTGGTGAGATTGCAAAACTGATCTGAGTAATTACGACCAGTAAGAATGCAATACCAAAAAATTAATGCTTACACAAACAAATCCACAATCGCCGTCATGAGAGTGTACGGGAATGATGGGATCATCCCTGGCGTACGCTCGAACCCTCATCATTGCCCTTGTGGGTTTGTTCATTTGATGCATGGAGCTATTGTGATTTCTGCGTGTATTAATGCATACATGTTTGAAATAGGGAAAAGAGGATACTAAGAACTTTTTTCTCCAAGCGTTAGTAATGAAATACTTATTCTTCGGTAGCAAATTGTTCATGTTATATTTCTGTAGATCAGTTTTGGTCGTTACAATGGACATGAATACACTGGAGAAAGCGTCTATCAAAGGAGGACAAAGTTAACTCTCCCACGTTCTATTGGTCACGATTGCATATCACCAGACTTCACCTGACTAGATATAGTATATAATTCCGCATGCGCAACTCATACCTTCACTTGCTTGATCAGTCCTCTCCTGACTGCACTGTTGCCCTACTCTCGCCCGTTGCTGTAACCATGGTCAAGACAAAGCCATCTGGGGAGACTTTCGTCTTGCCCAACAAGCTTCTGATGATTAAGGAGCAAGTACGAATAATGGAACTCTCAGCAGCTAAGATCTCGAAACTCAGGCGTCGCAACAAAGGCTTGCACCGATATGTTATGTTGAGAAACCTCAAAAGAAGAATGCAACTCCAGGTAGTGAGGGACACAACGAAATTTGCGGAAGACCTATGTAGCGATATTCCTTCCCCGTAGCTGCTTACCATGAGACACTTTAAAATGCACTCAGACATCAACTACCAGTCTGCTTAAGGGACACAGACGATGGCAAATTTGGAATGACTAAAAAATCAATGAATAAATGATCGTAATAAGGTAAATTTGAGTGATATTTTTATCGAAACGTTAGTGATAAAACAGGTGGTGTTGTTCATCAGCTATATCTTCCTCATTTTAGGCCCCATTTATATTTTGCAGTTCAGGTTAAAAGAGGACGCTGGGATTCATCAATTGAAGTGTTAGTAACAAGACTTCTGGTGTGGTTCTTCAGCTATATCTTACACTGGATAGGCCCCATTTAGATTATGCATTTCAAATTAGGTCTCCATACTATAGTATGGATATAAATTCACTTAAATGTGTCCAGCGTAAGATGGCAAAGTTTACTCCCCAAATTAGAAACCTTTTATATGAAGAAAGATTTAACTAAGATAAAATTGTAATCACAGGAAAGGCAAGGAGTTAGGGGTGACATGATAGAGGCTTAGAAGTGGAAAAATAGACATCCCAAAGGGAATAATAATAAGGAATTAATAGGTCAACACAACATAGAACTTGCAACAATAGGTATAAATTGAATAAGTTTAGATTCAGGACAGACCTGGGTAAATACAGGTTCGGTAGCAGTGTTGTTGATTTGTTGAGCAATTCCCGTGTAACATAATAAAAGTAGGATTCCTTGATTGTTTCAAGCAAAGGTTAGAAATTCATATATGAATGATGTAACGTGGAAAATAAATAGGATCTGCCTCGAATGGGCCAATAGGCCTTCTGCAGTTCCCTTCATTCTTCCTCATATAGCCAGTAAGCCTTTTGCTTTTACCTTTATTCATATGTTCTAATGCGTACAAGTTCATGAATGGACATAACAAAAAAGATATTACTATTGTATTAAAAGTATCAAGACCAAACAATGTGTATGAATTTATTACGTTTTGATTTAGAAAATGCCTGGGTAAATACTGCATTAGTAACAGGGGTGTTGGTTTGTGGAACCAATTACCGCGTAAGATAAAAGAAGTAGGATCCATTGATTGTTTTCAGCGAAGACTGGACATATATATAAAATTGATTAGGTGGTTATAAATAGGAAAGGCCTCATATGTTCCAATAGGACTTCTGCTCTTACCTTCATTCTTGGGTTCTTAAAATAGTACATAGGTAATGATGTTAAAGTTAATGAATATAAGCTTGTTGGTGGTGAGATTGCAAAACTGATCTGAGTAATTACGACCAGTAAGAATGCAATACCAAAAATTAATGCTTACACAAACAAATCCACAATCGCCGTCATGAGAGTGTACGGGAAAGATGGGATCATCCCTGGCGTACGCTCGAACCCTCATCATTGCCCTTGTGGGTTTGTTCATTTGATGCATGGAGCTATTGTGATTTCTGCGTGTATTAATGCATACATGTTTGAAATAGGGAAAAGAGGATACTAAGAACTTTTTTCTCCAAGCGTTAGTAATGAAATACTTATTCTTCGGTAGCAAATTGTTCATGTTATATTTCTGTAGATCAGTTTTGGTCGTTACAATGGACATGAATACACTGGAGAAAGCGTCTATCAAAGGAGGACAAAGTTAACTCTCCCACGTTCTATTGGTCACGATTGCATATCACCAGACTTCACCTGACTAGATATAGTATATAATTCCGCATGCGCAACTCATACCTTCACTTGCTTGATCAGTCCTCTCCTGACTGCACTGTTGCCCTACTCTCGCCCGTTGCTGTAACCATGGTCAAGACAAAGCCATCTGGGGAGACTTTCGTCTTGCCCAACAAGCTTCTGATGATTAAGGAGCAAGTACGAATAATGGAACTCTCAGCAGCTAAGATCTCGAAACTCAGGCGTCGCAACAAAGGCTTGCACCGATATGTTATGTTGAGAAACCTCAAAAGAAGAATGCAACTCCAGGTAGTGAGGGACACAACGAAATTTGCGGAAGACCTATGTAGCGATATTCCTTCCCCGTAGCTGCTTACCATGAGACACTTTAAAATGCACTCAGACATCAACTACCAGTCTGCTTAAGGGACACAGACGAGGGCAAATTTGGAATGACTAAAAAATCAATGAATAAATGATCGTAATAAGGTAAATTTGAGTGATATTTTTATCGAAACGTTAGTGATAAAACAGGTGGTGTTGTTCATCAGCTATATCTTCCTCATGTTAGGCCCCATTTATATTTTGCAGTTCAGGTTAAAAGAGGACGCTGGGATTCATCAATTGAAGTGTTAGTAACAAGACACCTGGTGTGGTTCTTCAGCTATATCTTACACTGGATAGGCCCCATTTAGATTATGCATTTCAAATTAGGTCTCCATACTATAGTATGGATATAAATTCACTTAAATGTGTCCAGCGTAAGATGGCAAAGTTTACTCCCCAAATTAGAAACCTTTTATATGAAGAAAGATTTAACTAAGATAAAATTGTAATCACAGGAAAGGCAAGGAGTTAGGGGTGACATGATAGAGGCTTAGAAGTGGAAAAATGGACATCCCAAAGGGAATAATAATAAGGAATTAATAGGTCAACACAACATAGAACTTGCAACAATAGGTATAAATTGAATAAGTTTAGATTCAGGACAGACCTGGGTAAATACAGGTTCGGTAGCAGTTTTGTTGATTTGTTGAGCAATTCCCGTGTAACATAATAAAAGTAGGATTCTTTGATTGTTTCAAGCAAAGGTTAGAAATTCATATATGAATGATGTAACGTGGAAAATAAATAGGATCTGCCTCGAATGGGCCAATAGGCCTTCTGCAGTTCCCTTCATTCTTCCTCATATAGCCAGTAAGCCTTTTGCTTTTACCTTTATTCATATGTTCTAATGCGTACAAGTTCATGAATGGACATAACAAAAAAGATATTACTATTGTATTAAAAGTATCAAGACCAAACAATGTGTATGAATTTATTACGTTTTGATTTAGAAAATGCCTGGGTAAATACTGCATTAGTAACAGGGGTGTTGGTTTGTGGAACCAATTACCGCGTAAGATAAAAGAAGTAGGATCCATTGATTGTTTTCAGCGAAGACTGGACATATATATAAAATTGATTAGGTGGTTATAAATAGGAAAGGCCTCATATGTTCCAATAGGACTTCTGCTCTTACCTTCATTCTTGGGTTCTTAAAATAGTACATAGGTAATGATGTTAAAGTTAATGAATATAAGCTTGTTGGTGGTGAGATTGCAAAACTGATCTGAGTAATTACGACCAGTAAGAATGCAATACCAAAAAATTAATGCTTACACAAACAAATCCACAATCGCCGTCATGAGAGTGTACGGGAATGATGGGATCA
>NC_091202.1:568240-601915 GCF_040958095.1 Procambarus clarkii
GGTCTCCATACTATAGTATGGATATAAATTCACTTAAATGTGTCCAGCGTAAGATGGCAAAGTTTACTCCCCAAATTAGAAACCTTTTATATGAAGAAAGATTTAACTAAGATAAAATTGTAATCACAGGAAAGGCAAGGAGTTAGGGGTGACATGATAGAGGCTTAGCAGTGGAAAAATGGACATCCCAAAGGGAATAATAATAAGGAATTAATAGGTCAACACAACATAGAACTTGCAACAATAGGTATAAATTGAATAAGTTTAGATTCAGGACAGACCTGGGTAAATACAGGTTCGGTAGCAGTGTTGTTGATTTGTTGAGCAATTCCCGTGTAACATAATAAAAGTAGGATTCCTTGATTGTTTCAAGCAAAGGTTAGAAATTCATATATGAATGATGTAACGTGGAAAATAAATAGGATCTGCCTCGAATGGGCCAATAGGCCTTCTGCAGTTCCCTTCATTCTTCCTCATATAGCCAGTAAGCCTTTTGCTTTTACCTTTATTCATATGTTCTAATGCGTACAAGTTCATGAATGGACATAACAAAAAAGATATTACTATTGTATTAAAAGTATCAAGACCAGGGAGCCGGTCGGCCGAGCGGACAGCACGCTGGACTTGTGATCCTGTGGTCCTGGGTTCGATCCCAGGCGCCGGCGAGAAACAATGGGCAGAGTTTCTTTCACCCTATGCCCCTGTTACCTAGCAGTAAAATAGGTACCTGGGTGTTAGTCAGCTGTCACGGGCTGCATCCTGGGGGTGGAGGCCTGGTCGAGGACCGGGCCGCGGGGACACTAAAAAGCCCCGAAATCATCTCAAGATAACCTCAAGATAACCAAACAATGTGTATCAATTTATTACGTTTTGATTTAGAAAATGCCTGGGTAAATACTGCATTAGTAACAGGGGTGTTGGTTTGTGGAACCAATTACCGCGTAAGATAAAAGAAGTAGGATCCATTGATTGTTTTCAGCGAAGACTGGACATATATATAAAATTGATTAGGTGGTTATAAATAGGAAAGGCCTCATATGTTCCAATAGGACTTCTGCTCTTACCTTCATTCTTGGGTTCTTAAAATAGTACATAGGTAATGATGTTAAAGTTAATGAATATAACCTTGTTGGTGGTGAGATTGCAAAACTGATCTGAGTAATTACGACCAGTAAGAATGCAATACCAAAAAATTAATGCTTACACAAACAAATCCACAATCGCCGTCATGAGAGTGTACGGGAATGATGGGATCATCCCTGGCGTACGCTCGAACCCTCATCATTGCCCTTGTGGGTTTGTTCATTTGATGCATGGAGCTATTGTGATTTCTGCGTGTATTAATGCATACATGTTTGAAATAGGGAAAAGAGGATACTAAGAACTTTTTTCTCCAAGCGTTAGTAATGAAATACTTATTCTTCGGTAGCAAATTGTTCATGTTATATTTCTGTAGATCAGTTTTGGTCGTTACAATGGACATGAATACACTGGAGAAAGCGTCTATCAAAGGAGGACAAAGTTAACTCTCCCACGTTCTATTGGTCACGATTGCATATCACCAGACTTCACCTGACTAGATATAGTATATAATTCCGCATGCGCAACTCATACCTTCACTTGCTTGATCAGTCCTCTCCTGACTGCACTGTTGCCCTACTCTCGCCCGTTGCTGTAACCATGGTCAAGACAAAGCCATCTGGGGAGACTTTCGTCTTGCCCAACAAGCTTCTGATGATTAAGGAGCAAGTACGAATAATGGAACTCTCAGCAGCTAAGATCTCGAAACTCAGGCGTCGCAACAAAGGCTTGCACCGATATGTTATGTTGAGAAACCTCAAAAGAAGAATGCAACTCCAGGTAGTGAGGGACACAACGAAATTTGCGGAAGACCTATGTAGCGATATTCCTTCCCCGTAGCTGCTTACCATGAGACACTTTAAAATGCACTCAGACATCAACTACCAGTCTGCTTAAGGGACACAGACGAGGGCAAATTTGGAATGACTAAAAAATCAATGAATAAATGATCGTAATAAGGTAAATTTGAGTGATATTTTTATCGAAACGTTAGTGATAAAACAGGTGGTGTTGTTCATCAGCTATATCTTCCTCATTTTAGGCCCCATTTATATTTTGCAGTTCAGGTTAAAAGAGGACGCTGGGATTCATCAATTGAAGTGTTAGTAACAAGACACCTGGTGTGGTTCTTCAGCTATATCTTACACTGGATAGGCCCCATTTAGATTATGCATTTCAAATTAGGTCTCCATACTATAGTATGGATATAAATTCACTTAAATGTGTCCAGCGTAAGATGGCAAAGTTTACTCCCCAAATTAGAAACCTTTTATATGAAGAAAGATTTAACTAAGATAAAATTGTAATCACAGGAAAGGCAAGGAGTTAGGGGTGACATGATAGAGGCTTAGAAGTGGAAAAATGGACATCACAAAGGGAATAATAATAAGGAATTAATAGGTCAACACAACATAGAACTTGCAACAATAGGTATAAATTGAATAAGTTTAGATTCAGGACAGACCTGGGTAAATACAGGTTCGGTAGCAGTTTTGTTGATTTGTTGAGCAATTCCCGTGTAACATAATAAAAGTAGGATTCTTTGATTGTTTCAAGCAAAGGTTAGAAATTCATATATGAATGATGTAACGTGGAAAATAAATAGGATCTGCCTCGAATGGGCCAATAGGCCTTCTGCAGTTCCCTTCATTCTTCCTCATATAGCCAGTAAGCCTTTTGCTTTTACCTTTATTCATATGTTCTAATGCGTACAAGTTCATGAATGGACATAACAAAAAAGATATTACTATTGTATTAAAAGTACCAGGACCAAACAATGTGTATCAATTTATTACGTTTTGATTTAGAAAATGCCTGGGTAAATACTGCATTAGTATCAGGGGTGTTGGTTTGTGGAACCAATTACCGCGTAAGATAAAAGAAGTAGGATCCATTGATTGTTTTCAGCATAGACTGGACATATATATAAAATTGATTAGGTGGTTATAAATAGGAAAGGCCTCATATGTTCCAATAGGACTTCTGCTCTTACCTTCATTCTTGGGTTCTTAAAATAGTACATAGGTAATGATGTTAAAGTTAATGAATATAAGCTTGTTGGTGGTGAGATTGCAAAATTGATCTGAGTAATTACGACCAGTAAGAATGCAATACCAAAAAATTAATGCTTACACAAACAAATCCACAATCGCCGTCATGAGGGTGTACAGGAATGATGGGATCATCCCTGGCGTACGCTCGAACCCTCATCATTGCCCTTGTGGGTTTGTTCATTTGATGCATCGAGCTATTGTGATTTCTGCGTGTATTAATGCATACATGTTTGAAATAGGGAAAAGAGGATACTAAGAACTTTTTTCTCCAAGCGTTAGTAATGAAATACTTATTCTTCGGTAGCAAATTGTTCATGTTATATTTCTGTAGTTCAGTTTTGGTCGTTACAATGGACATGAATACACTGGAGAAAGCGTCTATCAAAGGAGGACAAAGTTAACTCTCCCACGTTCTATTGGTCACGATTGCATATCACCAGACTTCACCTGACTAGATATAGTATATAATTCCGCATGCGCAACTCATACCTTCACTTGCTTGATCAGTCCTCTCCTGACTGCACTGTTGCCCTACTCTCGCCCGTTGCTGTAACCATGGTCAAGACAAAGCCATCTGGGGAGACTTTCGTCTTGCCCAACAAGCTTCTGATGATTAAGGAGCAAGTACGAATAATGGAACTCTCAGCAGCTAAGATCTCGAAACTCAGGCGTCGCAACAAAGGCTTGCACCGATATGTTATGTTGAGAAACCTCAAAAGAAGAATGCAACTCCAGGTAGTGAGGGACACAACGAAATTTGCGGAAGACCTATGTAGCGATATTCCTTCCCCGTAGCTGCTTACCATGAGACACTTTAAAATGCACTCAGACATCAACTACCAGTCTGCTTAAGGGACAGACGAGGGCAAATTTGGATTGACTAAAAAATCAATGAATAAATGATCGTAATAAGGTAAATTTGAGTGATATTTTTATCGAAACGTTAGTGATAAAACAGGTGGTGTTGTTCATCAGCTATATCTTCCTCATTTTAGGCCCCATTTATATTTTGCAATTCAGGTTAAAAGAGGACGCTGTAATTCATCAATTGAAGTGTTAGTAACAAGACACCTGGTGTGGTTCTTCAGCTATATCTTACACTAGATAGGCCCCATTTAGATTATGCATTTCAAATTAGGTCTCCATACTATAGTATGGATATAAATTCACTTAAATGTGTCCAGCGTAAGATGGCAAAGTTTACTCCCCAAATTAGAAACCTTTTATATGAAGAAAGATTTAACTAAGATAAAATTGTAATCACAGGAAAGGCAAGGAGTTAGGGGTGACATGATAGAGGTTTAGAAGTGGAAAAATGTACATACCGTGTAACATAATAATAAGGAATTAATAGGTCAACACAACATAGAACTTTCAACAATAGGTATAAATTGAATAAGTTTAGTTTCAGGACAGACCTGGTTAAATACAGGTTCGGTAGCAGTGTTGTGGATTTGTTGAGCAATTCCCGTGTAACATAATAAAAGTAGGATTCCTTGATTGTTTCAAGCAAAGGTTAGAAATTCATATATGAATGATGTAACGTGGAAAATAAATAGGATCTGCCTCGAATGGGCCAATAGGCCTTCTGCAGTTCCCTTCATTCTTCTTCATATAGCCAGTAAGCCTTTTGCTTTTACCTTTATTCATATGTTCTAATGCGTACAAGTTCATGAATGGACATAACAAAAAAGATATTACTATTGTATTAAAAGTACCAGGACCAAACAATGTGTATCAATTTATTAGGTTTTGATTTAGAAAATGCCTGGGTAGATACTGCATTAGTATCAGGGGTGTTGGTTTGTGGAACCAATTACCGCGTAAGATAAAAGAAGTAGGATCCATTGATTGTTTTCAGCGTAGACTGGACATATATATCAAATTGATTAGGTGGTTATAAATAGGAAAGGCCTCATATGTTCCAATAGGACTTCTGCTCTTACCTTCATTCTTGGGTTCTTAAAATAGTACATAGGTAATGATGTTAAAGTTAATGAATATAAGCTTGTTGGTGGTGAGATTGCAAAACTGATCTGAGTAATTACGACCAGTAAGAATGCAATACCAAAAAATTAATGCTTACACAAACAAATCCACAATCGCCGTCATGAGGGTGTATGGGAATGATGGGATCATCCCTGGCGTACGCTCGAACCCTCATCATTGCCCTTGTGGGTTTGTTCATTTGATGCATCGAGCTGTTGTAATTTCTGCGTGTATTAATGCATACATGTTTGAAATAGGAAAAAGAGGATACTAAGAACTTTTTTCTCCAAGCGTTAGTAATGAAATACTTATTCTTCGGTAGCAAATTGTTCATGTTATATTTCTGTAGTTCAGTTTTGGTCGTTACAATGGACATGAATACACTGGAGAAAGCGTCTATCAAAGGAGGACAAAGTTAACTCTCCCTCTTTCTATTGGTCACGATTGCATATCACCAGACTTCACCTGACTAGATATAGTATATAATTCCGCATGCGCAACTCATACCTTCACTTGCTTGATCAGTCCTCTCCTGACTGCACTGTTGCCCTACTCTCGCCCGTTGCTGTAACCATGGTCAAGACAAAGCCATCTGGGGAGACTTTCGTCTTGCCCAACAAGCTTCTGATGATTAAGGAGCAAGTACGAATAATGGAACTCTCAGCAGCTAAGATCTCGAAACTCAGGCGTCGCAACAAAGGCTTGCACCGATATGTTATGTTGAGAAACCTCAAAAGAAGAATGCAACTCCAGGTAGTGAGGGACACAACGAAATTTGCGGAAGACCTATGTAGCGATATTCCTTCCCCGTAGCTGCTTACCATGAGACACTTTAAAATGCACTCAGACATCAACTACCAGTCTGCTTAAGGGACAGACGAGGGCAAATTTGGATTGACTAAAAAATCAATGAATAAATGATCGTAATAAGGTAAATTTGAGTGATATTTTTATCGAAACGTTAGTGATAAAACAGGTGGTGTTGTTCATCAGCTATATCTTCCTCATTTTAGGCCCCATTTATATTTTGCAATTCAGGTTAAAAGAGGACGCTGGGATTCATCAATTGAAGTGTTAGTAACAAGACACCTGGTGTGGTTCTTCAGCTATATCTTACACTAGATAGGCCCCATTTAGATTATGCATTTCAAATTAGGTCTCCATACTATAGTATGGATATAAATTCACTTAAATGTGTCCAGCGTAAGATGGCAAAGTTTACTCCCCAAATTAGAAACCTTTTATATGAAGAAAGATTTAACTAAGATAAAATTGTAATCACAGGAAAGGCAAGGAGTTAGGGGTGACATGATAGAGGCTTAGAAGTGGAAAAATGGACATCACAAAGGGAATAATAATAAGGAATTAATAGGTCAACACAACATAGAACTTGCAACAATAGGTATAAATTGAATAAGTTTAGATTCAGGACAGACCTGGGTAAATACAGGTTCGGTAGCAGTGTTGTTGATTTGTTGAGCAATTCCCGTGTAACATAATAAAAGTAGGATTCCTTGATTGTTTCAAGCAAAGGTTAGAAATTCATATATGAATGATGTAACGTGGAAAATAAATAGGATCTGCCTCGAATGGGCCAATAGGCCTTCTGCAGTTCCCTTCATTCTTCCTCATACAGCCAGTAAGCCTTTTGCTTTTACCTTTATTCATATGTTCTAATGCGTACAAGTTCATGAATGGACATAACAAAAAAGATATTACTATTGTATTAAAAGTATCAAGACCAAACAATGTGTATCAATTTATTACGTTTTGATTTAGAAAATGCCTGGGTAAATACTGCATTAGTAACAGGGGTGTTGGTTTGTGGAACCAATTACCGCGTAAGATAAAAGAAGTAGGATCCATTGATTGTTTTCAGCGAAGACTGGACATATATATAAAATTGATTAGGTGGTTATAAATAGGAAAGGCCTCATATTATCCAATAGGACTTCTGCTCTTACCTTCATTCTTGGGTTCTTAAAATAGTACATAGGTAATGATGTTAAAGTTAATGAATATAAGCTTGTTGGTGGTGAGATTGCAAAATTGATCTGAGTAATTACGACCAGTAAGAATGCAATACCAAAAAATTAATGCTTACACAAACAAATCCACAATCGCCGTCATGAGAGTGTACGGGAATGATGGGATCATCCCTGGCGTACGCTCGAACCCTCATCATTGCCCTTGTGGGTTTGTTCATTTGATGCATGGAGCTATTGTGATTTCTGCGTGTATTAATGCATACATGTTTGAAATAGGGAAAAGAGGATACTAAGAACTTTTTTCTCCAAGCGTTAGTAATGAAATACTTATTCTTCGGTAGCAAATTGTTCATGTTATATTTCTGTAGATCAGTTTTGGTCGTTACAATGGACATGAATACACTGGAGAAAGCGTCTATCAAAGGAGGACAAAGTTAACTCTCCCACGTTCTATTGGTCACGATTGCATATCACCAGACTTCACCTGACTAGATATAGTATATAATTCCGCATGCGCAACTCATACCTTCACGTGCTTGATCAGTCCTCTCCTGACTGCACTGTTGCCCTACTTTCGCCCGTTGCTGTAACCATGGTCAAGACAAAGCCATCTGGGGAGACTTTCGTCTTGCCCAACAAGCTTCTGATGATTAAGGAGCAAGTACGAATAATGGAACTCTCAGCAGCTAAGATCTCGAAACTCAGGCGTCGCAACAAAGGCTTGCACCGATATGTTATGTTGAGAAACCTCAAAAGAAGAATGCAACTCCAGGTAGTGAGGGACACAACGAAATTTCCGGAAGACCTATGTAGCGATATTCCTTCCCCGTAGCTGCTTACCATGAGACACTTTAAAATGCACTCAGACATCAACTACCAGTCTGCTTAAGGGACACAGACGAGGGCAAATTTGGAATGACTAAAAAATCAATGAATAAATGATCGTAATAAGGTAAATTTGAGTGATATTTTTATCGAAACGTTAGTGATAAAACAGGTGGTGTTGTTCATCAGCTATATCTTCCTCATTTTAGGCCCCATTTATATTTTGCAGTTCAGGTTAAAAGAGGACGCTGGGATTCATCAATTGAAGTGTTAGTAACAAGACACCTGGTGTGGTTCTTCAGCTATATCTTACACTGGATAGGCCCCATTTAGATTATGCATTTCAAATTAGGTCTCCATACTATAGTATGGATATAAATTCACTTAAATGTGTCCAGCGTAAGATGGCAAAGTTTACTCCCCAAATTAGAAACCTTTTATATGAAGAAAGATTTAACTAAGATAAAATTGTAATCACAGGAAAGGCAAGGAGTTAGGGGTGACATGATAGAGGCTTAGAAGTGGAAAAATGGACATCACAAAGGGAATAATAATAAGGAATTAATAGGTCAACACAACATAGAACTTGCAACAATAGGTATAAATTGAATAAGTTTAGATTCAGGACAGACCTGGGTAAATACAGGTTCGGTAGCAGTTTTGTTGATTTGTTGAGCAATTCCCGTGTAACATAATAAAAGTAGGATTCTTTGATTGTTTCAAGCAAAGGTTAGAAATTCATATATGAATGATGTAACGTGGAAAATAAATAGGATCTGCCTCGAATGGGCCAATAGGCCTTCTGCAGTTCCCTTCATTCTTCCTCATATAGCCAGTAAGCCTTTTGCTTTTACCTTTATTCATATGTTCTAATGCGTACAAGTTCATGAATGGACATAACAAAAAAGACATTACTATTGTATTAAAAGTACCAGGACCAAACAATGTGTATCAATTTATTACGTTTTGATTTAGAAAATGCCTGGGTAAATACTGCATTAGTATCAGGGGTGTTGGTTTGTGGAACCAATTACCGCGTAAGATAAAAGAAGTAGGATCCATTGATTGTTTTCAGCATAGACTGGACATATATATAAAATTGATTAGGTGGTTATAAATAGGAAAGGCCTCATATGTTCCAATAGGACTTCTGCTCTTACCTTCATTCTTGGGTTCTTAAAATAGTACATAGGTAATGATGTTAAAGTTAATGAATATAAGCTTGTTGGTGGTGAGATTGCAAAATTGATCTGAGTAATTACGACCAGTAAGAATGCAATACCAAAAAATTAATGCTTACACAAACAAATCCACAATCGCCGTCATGAGGGTGTACAGGAATGATGGGATCATCCCTGGCGTACGCTCGAACCCTCATCATTGCCCTTGTGGGTTTGTTCATTTGATGCATCGAGCTATTGTGATTTCTGCGTGTATTAATGCATACATGTTTGAAATAGGGAAAAGAGGATACTAAGAACTTTTTTCTCCAAGCGTTAGTAATGAAATACTTATTCTTCGGTAGCAAATTGTTCATGTTATATTTCTGTAGTTCAGTTTTGGTCGTTACAATGGACATGAATACACTGGAGAAAGCGTCTATCAAAGGAGGACAAAGTTAACTCTCCCACGTTCTATTGGTCACGATTGCATATCACCAGACTTCACCTGACTAGATATAGTATATAATTCCGCATGCGCAACTCATACCTTCACTTGCTTGATCAGTCCTCTCCTGACTGCACTGTTGCCCTACTCTCGCCCGTTGCTGTAACCATGGTCAAGACAAAGCCATCTGGGGAGACTTTCGTCTTGCCCAACAAGCTTCTGATGATTAAGGAGCAAGTACGAATAATGGAACTCTCAGCAGCTAAGATCTCGAAACTCAGGCGTCGCAACAAAGGCTTGCACCGATATGTTATGTTGAGAAACCTCAAAAGAAGAATGCAACTCCAGGTAGTGAGGGACACAACGAAATTTGCGGAAGACCTATGTAGCGATATTCCTTCCCCGTAGCTGCTTACCATGAGACACTTTAAAATGCACTCAGACATCAACTACCAGTCTGCTTAAGGGACAGACGAGGGCAAATTTGGATTCACTAAAAAATCAATGAATAAATGATCGTAATAAGGTAAATTTGAGTGATATTTTTATCGAAACGTTAGTGATAAAACAGGTGGTGTTGTTCATCAGCTATATCTTCCTCATTTTAGGCCCCATTTATATTTTGCAATTCAGGTTAAAAGAGGACGCTTGGATTCATCAATTGAAGTGTTAGTAACAAGACACCTGGTGTGGTTCTTCAGCTATATCTTACACTAGATAGGCCCCATTTAGATTATGCATTTCAAATTAGGTCTCCATACTATAGTATGGATATAAATTCACTTAAATGTGTCCAGCGTAAGATGGCAAAGTTTACTCCCCATATTAGAAACCTTTTATATGAAGAAAGATTTAACTAAGATAAAATTGCAATCACAGGAAAGGCAAGGAGTTAGGGGTGACACGATAGAGGTTTAGAAGTGGAAAAATGGACATACCAAAGGGAATAATAATAAGGAATTAATAGGTCAACACAACATAGAACTTGCAACAATAGGTATAAATTGAATAAGTTTAGATTCAGGACAGACCTGGGTAAATACAGGTTCGGTAGCAGTGTTGTTGATTTGTTGAGCAATTCCCGTGTAACATAATAAAAGTAGGATTCCTTGATTGTTTCAAGCAAAGGTTAGAAATTCATATATGAATGATGTAACGTGGAAAATAAATAGGATCTGCCTCGAATGGGCCAATAGGCCTTCTGCAGTTCCCTTCATTCTTCCTCATACAGCCAGTAAGCCTTTTGCTTTTACCTTTATTCATATGTTCTAATGCGTACAAGTTCATGAATGGACATAACAAAAAAGATATTACTATTGTATTAAAAGTATCAAGACCAAACAATGTGTATCAATTTATTACGTTTTGATTTAGAAAATGCCTGGGTAAATACTGCATTAGTAACAGGGGTGTTGGTTTGTGGAACCAATTACCGCGTAAGATAAAAGAAGTAGGATCCATTGATTGTTTTCAGCGAAGACTGGACATATATATAAAATTGATTAGGTGGTTATAAATAGGAAAGGCCTCATATTATCCAATAGGACTTCTGCTCTTACCTTCATTCTTGGGTTCTTAAAATAGTACATAGGTAATGATGTTAAAGTTAATGAATATAAGCTTGTTGGTGGTGAGATTGCAAAACTGATCTGAGTAATTACGACCAGTAAGAATGCAATACCAACAAATTAATGCTTACACAAACAAATCCACAATCGCCGTCATGAGAGTGTACGGGAATGATGGGATCATCCCTGGCATACGCTCGAACCCTCATCATTGCCCTTGTGGGTTTGTTCATTTGATGCATCGAGCTGTTGTAATTTCTGCGTGTATTAATGCATACATGTTTGAAATAGGGAAAAGAGGATACTAAGAACTTTTTTCTCCAAGCGTTAGTAATGAAATACTTATTCTTCGGTAGCAAATTGTTCATGTTATATTTCTGTAGTTCAGTTTTGGTCGTTACAATGGACATGAATACACTGGAGAAAGCGTCTATCAAAGGAGGACAAAGTTAACTCTCCCTCTTTCTATTCGTCACGATTGCATATCACCAGACTTCACCTGACTAGATATAGTATATAATTCCGCATGCGCAACTCATACCTTCACGTGCTTGATCAGTCCTCTCCTGACAACACTGTTGCCCTACTTTCGCCCGTTGCAGTAACCATGGTCAAGACAAAGCCATCTGGGGAGACTTTCGTCTTGCCCAACAAGCTTCTGATGATTAAGGAGCAAGTAAGAATAATGGAGCTCTCAGCAGCTAAGATCTCGAAACTCAGGCGTCGCAACAAAGGCTTGCACCGATATGTTATGTTGAGAAACCTCAAAAGAAGAATGCAACTCGAGGTAGTGAGGGACACAACGAAATTTGCGGAAGACCTATGTAGCGATATTCCTTCCCCGTAGCGTCTTACCATGAGACACTTTAAAATGCACTCAGACATCAACTACCATTCTGCTTAAGGGACACAGACGAGGACAAATTTGGAATGACTAAAAAATCAATGAATAAATGATCGTAATAAGGTAAATTTGAGTGATATTTTTATCGAAACGTTAGTGATAAAACAGGTGGTGTTGTTCATCAGCTATATCTTCCTCATTTTAGGCCCCATTTATATTTTGCAGTTCAGGTTAAAAGAGGACGCTGGGATTCATCAATTGAAGTGTTAGTAACAAGACACCTGGTGTGGTTCTTCAGCTATATCTTACACTGGATAGGCCCCATTTAGATTATGCATTTCAAATTAGGTCTCCATACTATAGTATGGATATAAATTCACTTAAATGTGTCCAGCGTAAGATGGCAAAGTTTACTCCCCAAATTAGAAACCTTTTATATGAAGAAAGATTTAACTAAGATAAAATTGTAATCACAGGAAAGGCAAGGAGTTAGGGGTGACATGATAGAGGCTTAGAAGTGGAAAAATGGACATCACAAAGGGAATAATAATAAGGAATTAATAGGTCAACACAACATAGAACTTGCAACAATAGGTATAAATTGAATAAGTTTAGATTCAGGACAGACCTGGGTAAATACAGGTTCGGTAGCAGTTTTGTTGATTTGTTGAGCAATTCCCGTGTAACATAATAAAAGTAGGATTCTTTGATTGTTTCAAGCAAAGGTTAGAAATTCATATATGAATGATGTAACGTGGAAAATAAATAGGATCTGCCTCGAATGGGCCAATAGGCCTTCTGCAGTTCCCTTCATTCTTCCTCATATAGCCAGTAAGCCTTTTGCTTTTACCTTTATTCATATGTTCTAATGCGTACAAGTTCATGAATGGACATAACAAAAAAGACATTACTATTGTATTAAAAGTACCAGGACCAAACAATGTGTATCAATTTATTACGTTTTGATTTAGAAAATGCCTGGGTAAATACTGCATTAGTATCAGGGGTGTTGGTTTGTGGAACCAATTACCGCGTAAGATAAAAGAAGTAGGATCCATTGATTGTTTTCAGCATAGACTGGACATATATATAAAATTGATTAGGTGGTTATAAATAGGAAAGGCCTCATATGTTCCAATAGGACTTCTGCTCTTACCTTCATTCTTGGGTTCTTAAAATAGTACATAGGTAATGATGTTAAAGTTAATGAATATAAGCTTGTTGGTGGTGAGATTGCAAAATTGATCTGAGTAATTACGACCAGTAAGAATGCAATACCAAAAAATTAATGCTTACACAAACAAATCCACAATCGCCGTCATGAGGGTGTACAGGAATGATGGGATCATCCCTGGCGTACGCTCGAACCCTCATCATTGCCCTTGTGGGTTTGTTCATTTGATGCATCGAGCTATTGTGATTTCTGCGTGTATTAATGCATACATGTTTGAAATAGGGAAAAGAGGATACTAAGAACTTTTTTCTCCAAGCGTTAGTAATGAAATACTTATTCTTCGGTAGCAAATTGTTCATGTTATATTTCTGTAGTTCAGTTTTGGTCGTTACAATGGACATGAATACACTGGAGAAAGCGTCTATCAAAGGAGGACAAAGTTAACTCTCCCACGTTCTATTGGTCACGATTGCATATCACCAGACTTCACCTGACTAGATATAGTATATAATTCCGCATGCGCAACTCATACCTTCACTTGCTTGATCAGTCCTCTCCTGACTGCACTGTTGCCCTACTCTCGCCCGTTGCTGTAACCATGGTCAAGACAAAGCCATCTGGGGAGACTTTCGTCTTGCCCAACAAGCTTCTGATGATTAAGGAGCAAGTACGAATAATGGAACTCTCAGCAGCTAAGATCTCGAAACTCAGGCGTCGCAACAAAGGCTTGCACCGATATGTTATGTTGAGAAACCTCAAAAGAAGAATGCAACTCCAGGTAGTGAGGGACACAACGAAATTTGCGGAAGACCTATGTAGCGATATTCCTTCCCCGTAGCTGCTTACCATGAGACACTTTAAAATGCACTCAGACATCAACTACCAGTCTGCTTAAGGGACAGACGAGGGCAAATTTGGATTGACTAAAAAATCAATGAATAAATGATCGTAATAAGGTAAATTTGAGTGATATTTTTATCGAAACGTTAGTGATAAAACAGGTGGTGTTGTTCATCAGCTATATCTTCCTCATTTTAGGCCCCATTTATATTTTGCAATTCAGGTTAAAAGAGGACGCTTGGATTCATCAATTGAAGTGTTAGTAACAAGACACCTGGTGTGGTTCTTCAGCTATATCTTACACTAGATAGGCCCCATTTAGATTATGCATTTCAAATTAGGTCTCCATACTATAGTATGGATATAAATTCACTTAAATGTGTCCAGCGTAAGATGGCAAAGTTTACTCCCCATATTAGAAACCTTTTATATGAAGAAAGATTTAACTAAGATAAAATTGCAATCACAGGAAAGGCAAGGAGTTAGGGGTGACACGATAGAGGTTTAGAAGTGGAAAAATGGACATACCAAAGGGAATAATAATAAGGAATTAATAGGTCAACACAACATAGAACTTGCAACAATAGGTATAAATTGAATAAGTTTAGATTCAGGACAGACCTGGGTAAATACAGGTTCGGTAGCAGTGTTGTTGATTTGTTGAGCAATTCCCGTGTAACATAATAAAAGTAGGATTCCTTGATTGTTTCAAGCAAAGGTTAGAAATTCATATATGAATGATGTAACGTGGAAAATAAATAGGATCTGCCTCGAATGGGCCAATAGGCCTTCTGCAGTTCCCTTCATTCTTCCTCATACAGCCAGTAAGCCTTTTGCTTTTACCTTTATTCATATGTTCTAATGCGTACAAGTTCATGAATGGACATAACAAAAAAGATATTACTATTGTATTAAAAGTATCAAGACCAAACAATGTGTATCAATTTATTACGTTTTGATTTAGAAAATGCCTGGGTAAATACTGCATTAGTAACAGGGGTGTTGGTTTGTGGAACCAATTACCGCGTAAGATAAAAGAAGTAGGATCCATTGATTGTTTTCAGCGAAGACTGGACATATATATAAAATTGATTAGGTGGTTATAAATAGGAAAGGCCTCATATTATCCAATAGGACTTCTGCTCTTACCTTCATTCTTGGGTTCTTAAAATAGTACATAGGTAATGATGTTAAAGTTAATGAATATAAGCTTGTTGGTGGTGAGATTGCAAAACTGATCTGAGTAATTACGACCAGTAAGAATGCAATACCAACAAATTAATGCTTACACAAACAAATCCACAATCGCCGTCATGAGAGTGTACGGGAATGATGGGATCATCCCTGGCATACGCTCGAACCCTCATCATTGCCCTTGTGGGTTTGTTCATTTGATGCATCGAGCTGTTGTAATTTCTGCGTGTATTAATGCATACATGTTTGAAATAGGGAAAAGAGGATACTAAGAACTTTTTTCTCCAAGCGTTAGTAATGAAATACTTATTCTTCGGTAGCAAATTGTTCATGTTATATTTCTGTAGTTCAGTTTTGGTCGTTACAATGGACATGAATACACTGGAGAAAGCGTCTATCAAAGGAGGACAAAGTTAACTCTCCCTCTTTCTATTCGTCACGATTGCATATCACCAGACTTCACCTGACTAGATATAGTATATAATTCCGCATGCGCAACTCATACCTTCACGTGCTTGATCAGTCCTCTCCTGACAACACTGTTGCCCTACTTTCGCCCGTTGCAGTAACCATGGTCAAGACAAAGCCATCTGGGGAGACTTTCGTCTTGCCCAACAAGCTTCTGATGATTAAGGAGCAAGTAAGAATAATGGAGCTCTCAGCAGCTAAGATCTCGAAACTCAGGCGTCGCAACAAAGGCTTGCACCGATATGTTATGTTGAGAAACCTCAAAAGAAGAATGCAACTCGAGGTAGTGAGGGACACAACGAAATTTGCGGAAGACCTATGTAGCGATATTCCTTCCCCGTAGCGTCTTACCATGAGACACTTTAAAATGCACTCAGACATCAACTACCATTCTGCTTAAGGGACACAGACGAGGACAAATTTGGAATGACTAAAAAATCAATGAATAAATGATCGTAATAAGGTAAATTTGAGTGATATTTTTATCGAAACGTTAGTGATAAAACAGGTGGTGTTGTTCATCAGCTATATCTTCCTCATTTTAGGCCCCATTTATATTTTGCAGTTCAGGTTAAAAGAGGACGCTGGGATTCATCAATTGAAGTGTTAGTAACAAGACACCTGGTGTGGTTCTTCAGCTATATCTTACACTGGATAGGCCCCATTTAGATTATGCATTTCAAATTAGGTCTCCATACTATAGTATGGATATAAATTCACTTAAATGTGTCCAGCGTAAGATGGCAAAGTTTACTCCCCAAATTAGAAACCTTTTATATGAAGAAAGATTTAACTAAGATAAAATTGCAATCACAGGAAAGGCAAGGAGTTAGGGGTGACACGATAGAGGTTTAGAAGTGGAAAAATGGACATACCGAAGGGAATAATAATAAGGAATTAATAGGTCAACACAACATAGAACTTGCAACAATAGGTATAAATTGAATAAGTTTAGATTCAGGACAGACCTGGGTAAATACAGGTTCGGTAGCAGTGTTGTTGATTTGTTGAGCAATTCCCGTGTAACATAATAAAAGTAGGATTCCTTGATTGTTTCAAGCAAAGGTTAGAAATTCATATATGAATGATGTAACGTGGAAAATAAATAGGATCTGCCTCGAATGGGCCAATAGGCCTTCTGCAGTTCCCTTCATTCTTCCTCATACAGCCAGTAAGCCTTTTGCTTTTACCTTTATTCATATGTTCTAATGCGTACAAGTTCATGAATGGACATAACAAAAAAGATATTACTATTGTATTAAAAGTATCAAGACCAAACAATGTGTATCAATTTATTACGTTTTGATTTAGAAAATGCCTGGGTAAATACTGCATTAGTAACAGGGGTGTTGGTTTGTGGAACCAATTACCGCGTAAGATAAAAGAAGTAGGATCCATTGATTGTTTTCAGCGAAGACTGGACATATATATAAAATTGATTAGGTGGTTATAAATAGGAAAGGCCTCATATTATCCAATAGGACTTCTGCTCTTACCTTCATTCTTGGGTTCTTAAAATAGTACATAGGTAATGATGTTAAAGTTAATGAATATAAGCTTGTTGGTGGTGAGATTGCAAAACTGATCTGAGTAATTACGACCAGTAAGAATGCAATACCAACAAATTAATGCTTACACAAACAAATCCACAATCGCCGTCATGAGAGTGTACGGGAATGATGGGATCATCCCTGGCGTACGCTCGAACCCTCATCATTGCCCTTGTGGGTTTGTTCATTTGATGCATCGAGCTGTTGTAATTTCTGCGTGTATTAATGCATACATGTTTGAAATAGGGAAAAGAGGATACTAAGAACTTTTTTCTCCAAGCGTTAGTAATGAAATACTTATTCTTCGGTAGCAAATTGTTCATGTTATATTTCTGTAGTTCAGTTTTGGTCGTTACAATGGACATGAATACACTGGAGAAAGCGTCTATCAAAGGAGGACAAAGTTAACTCTCCCTCTTTCTATTCGTCACGATTGCATATCACCAGACTTCACCTGACTAGATATAGTATATAATTCCGCATGCGCAACTCATACCTTCACGTGCTTGATCAGTCCTCTCCTGACTGCACTGTTGCCCTACTTTCGCCCGTTGCTGTAACCATGGTCAAGACAAAGCCATCTGGGGAGACTTTCGTCTTGCCCAACAAGCTTCTGATGATTAAGGAGCAAGTAAGAATAATGGAGCTCTCAGCAGCTAAGATCTCGAAACTCAGGCGTCGCAACAAAGGCTTGCACCGATATGTTATGTTGAGAAACCTCAAAAGAAGAATGCAACTCGAGGTAGTGAGGGACACAACGAAATTTGCGGAAGACCTATGTAGCGATATTCCTTCCCCGTAGCTGCTTACCATGAGACACTTTAAAATGCACTCAGACATCAACTACCATTCTGCTTAAGGGACACAGACGAGGACAAATTTGGAATGACTAAAAAATCAATGAATAAATGATCGTAATAAGGTAAATTTGAGTGATATTTTTATCGAAACGTTAGTGATAAAACAGGTGGTGTTGTTCATCAGCTATATCTTCCTCATTTTAGGCCCCATTTATATTTTGCAGTTCAGGTTAAAAGAGGACGCTGGGATTCATCAATTGAAGTGTTAGTAACAAGACACCTGGTGTGGTTCTTCAGCTATATCTTACACTGGATAGGCCCCATTTAGATTATGCATTTCAAATTAGGTCTCCATACTATAGTATGGATATAAATTCACTTAAATGTGTCCAGCGTAAGATGGCAAAGTTTACTCCCCAAATTAGAAACCTTTTATATGAAGAAAGATTTAACTAAGATAAAATTGCAATCACAGGAAAGGCAAGGAGTTAGGGGTGACACGATAGAGGTTTAGAAGTGGAAAAATGGACATACCGAAGGGAATAATAATAAGGAATTAATAGGTCAACACAACATAGAACTTGCAACAATAGGTATAAATTGAATAAGTTTAGATTCAGGACAGACCTGGGTAAATACAGGTTCGGTAGCAGTGTTGTTGATTTGTTGAGCAATTCCCGTGTAACATAATAAAAGTAGGATTCCTTGATTGTTTCAAGCAAAGGTTAGAAATTCATATATGAATGATGTAACGTGGAAAATAAATAGGATCTGCCTCGAATGGGCCAATAGGCCTTCTGCAGTTCCCTTCATTCTTCCTCATACAGCCAGTAAGCCTTTTGCTTTTACCTTTATTCATATGTTCTAATGCGTACAAGTTCATGAATGGACATAACAAAAAAGATATTACTATTGTATTAAAAGTATCAAGACCAAACAATGTGTATCAATTTATTACGTTTTGATTTAGAAAATGCCTGGGTAAATACTGCATTAGTAACAGGGGTGTTGGTTTGTGGAACCAATTACCGCGTAAGATAAAAGAAGTAGGATCCATTGATTGTTTTCAGCGAAGACTGGACATATATATAAAATTGATTAGGTGGTTATAAATAGGAAAGGCCTCATATTATCCAATAGGACTTCTGCTCTTACCTTCATTCTTGGGTTCTTAAAATAGTACATAGGTAATGATGTTAAAGTTAATGAATATAAGCTTGTTGGTGGTGAGATTGCAAAACTGATCTGAGTAATTACGACCAGTAAGAATGCAATACCAACAAATTAATGCTTACACAAACAAATCCACAATCGCCGTCATGAGAGTGTACGGGAATGATGGGATCATCCCTGGCGTACGCTCGAACCCTCATCATTGCCCTTGTGGGTTTGTTCATTTGATGCATCGAGCTGTTGTAATTTCTGCGTGTATTAATGCATACATGTTTGAAATAGGGAAAAGAGGATACTAAGAACTTTTTTCTCCAAGCGTTAGTAATGAAATACTTATTCTTCGGTAGCAAATTGTTCATGTTATATTTCTGTAGTTCAGTTTTGGTCGTTACAATGGACATGAATACACTGGAGAAAGCGTCTATCAAAGGAGGACAAAGTTAACTCTCCCTCTTTCTATTCGTCACGATTGCATATCACCAGACTTCACCTGACTAGATATAGTATATAATTCCGCATGCGCAACTCATACCTTCACGTGCTTGATCAGTCCTCTCCTGACTGCACTGTTGCCCTACTTTCGCCCGTTGCTGTAACCATGGTCAAGACAAAGCCATCTGGGGAGACTTTCGTCTTGCCCAACAAGCTTCTGATGATTAAGGAGCAAGTAAGAATAATGGAGCTCTCAGCAGCTTAGATCTCGAAACTCAGGCGTCGCAACAAAGGCTTGCACCGATATGTTATGTTGAGAAACCTCAAAAGAAGAATGCAACTCGAGGTAGTGAGGGACACAACGAAATTTGCGGAAGACCTATGTAGCGATATTCCTTCCCCGTAGCTGCTTACCATGAGACACTTTAAAATGCACTCAGACATCAACTACCATTCTGCTTAAGGGACACAGACGAGGACAAATTTGGAATGACTAAAAAATCAATGAATAAATGATCGTAATAAGGTAAATTTGAGTGATATTTTTATCGAAACGTTAGTGATAAAACAGGTGGTGTTGTTCATCAGCTATATCTTCCTCATTTTAGGCCCCATTTATATTTTGCAGTTCAGGTTAAAAGAGGACGCTGGGATTCATCAATTGAAGTGTTAGTAACAAGACACCTGGTGTGGTTCTTCAGCTATATCTTACACTGGATAGGCCCCATTTAGATTATGCATTTCAAATTAGGTCTCCATACTATAGTATGGATATAAATTCACTTAAATGTGTCCAGCGTAAGATGGCAAAGTTTACTCCCCAAATTAGAAACCTTTTATATGAAGAAAGATTTAACTAAGATAAAATTGCAATCACAGGAAAGGCAAGGAGTTAGGGGTGACACGATAGAGGTTTAGAAGTGGAAAAATGGACATACCGAAGGGAATAATAATAAGGAATTAATAGGTCAACACAACATAGAACTTGCAACAATAGGTATAAATTGAATAAGTTTAGATTCAGGACAGACCTGGGTAAATACAGGTTCGGTAGCAGTGTTGTTGATTTGTTGAGCAATTCCCGTGTTACATAATAAAAGTAGGATTCCTTGATTGTTTCAAGCAAAGGTTAGAAATTCATATATGAATGATGTAACGTGGAAAATAAATAGGATCTGCCTCGAATGGGCCAATAGGCCTTCTGCAGTTCCCTTCATTCTTCCTCATACAGCCAGTAAGCCTTTTGCTTTTACCTTTATTCATATGTTCTAATGCGTACAAGTTCATGAATGGACATAACAAAAAAGATATTACTATTGTATTAAAAGTATCAAGACCAAACAATGTGTATCAATTTATTACGTTTTGATTTAGAAAATGCCTGGGTAAATACTGCATTAGTAACAGGGGTGTTGGTTTGTGGAACCAATTACCGCGTAAGATAAAAGAAGTAGGATCCATTGATTGTTTTCAGCGAAGACTGGACATATATATAAAATTGATTAGGTGGTTATAAATAGGAAAGGCCTCATATTATCCAATAGGACTTCTGCTCTTACCTTCATTCTTGGGTTCTTAAAATAGTACATAGGTAATGATGTTAAAGTTAATGAATATAAGCTTGTTGGTGGTGAGATTGCAAAACTGATCTGAGTAATTACGACCAGTAAGAATGCAATACCAACAAATTAATGCTTACACAAACAAATCCACAATCGCCGTCATGAGAGTGTACGGGAATGATGGGATCATCCCTGGCGTACGCTCGAACCCTCATCATTGCCCTTGTGGGTTTGTTCATTTGATGCATCGAGCTGTTGTAATTTCTGCGTGTATTAATGCATACATGTTTGAAATAGGGAAAAGAGGATACTAAGAACTTTTTTCTCCAAGCGTTAGTAATGAAATACTTATTCTTCGGTAGCAAATTGTTCATGTTATATTTCTGTAGTTCAGTTTTGGTCGTTACAATGGACATGAATACACTGGAGAAAGCGTCTATCAAAGGAGGACAAAGTTAACTCTCCCTCTTTCTATTCGTCACGATTGCATATCACCAGACTTCACCTGACTAGATATAGTATATAATTCCGCATGCGCAACTCATACCTTCACGTGCTTGATCAGTCCTCTCCTGACTGCACTGTTGCCCTACTTTCGCCCGTTGCTGTAACCATGGTCAAGACAAAGCCATCTGGGGAGACTTTCGTCTTGCCCAACAAGCTTCTGATGATTAAGGAGCAAGTAAGAATAATGGAGCTCTCAGCAGCTAAGATCTCGAAACTCAGGCGTCGCAACAAAGGCTTGCACCGATATGTTATGTTGAGAAACCTCAAAAGAAGAATGCAACTCGAGGTAGTGAGGGACACAACGAAATTTGCGGAAGACCTATGTAGCGATATTCCTTCCCCGTAGCTGCTTACCATGAGACACTTCAAAATGCACTCAGACATCAACTACCATTCTGCTTAAGGGACACAGACGAGGACAAATTTGGAATGACTAAAAAATCAATGAATAAATGATCGTAATAAGGTAAATTTGAGTGATATTTTTATCGAAACGTTAGTGATAAAACAGGTGGTGTTGTTCATCAGCTATATCTTCCTCATTTTGGGCCCCATTTATATTTTGCAGTTCAGGTTAAAAGAGGACGCTGGGATTCATCAATTGAAGTGTTAGTAACAAGACACCTGGTGTGGTTCTTCAGCTATATCTTACACTGGATAGGCCCCATTTAGATTATGCATTTCAAATTAGGTCTCCATACTATAGTATGGATATAAATTCACTTAAATGTGTCCAGCGTAAGATGGCAAAGTTTACTCCCCATATTAGAAACCTTTTATATGAAGAAAGATTTAACTAAGATAAAATTGCAATCACAGGAAAGGCAAGGAGTTAGGGGTGACACGATAGAGGTTTAGAAGTGGAAAAATGGACATACCAAAGGGAATAATAATAAGGAATTAATAGGTCAACACAACATAGAACTTGCAACAATAGGTATAAATTGAATAAGTTTAGATTCAGGACAGACCTGGGTAAATACAGGTTCGGTAGCAGTGTTGTTGATTTGTTGAGCAATTCCCGTGTAACATAATAAAAGTAGGATTCCTTGATTGTTTCAAGCAAAGGTTAGAAATTCATATATGAATGATGTAACGTGGAAAATAAATAGGATCTGCCTCGAATGGGCCAATAGGCCTTCTGCAGTTCCCTTCATTCTTCCTCATACAGCCAGTAAGCCTTTTGCTTTTACCTTTATTCATATGTTCTAATGCGTACAAGTTCATGAATGGACATAACAAAAAAGATATTACTATTGTATTAAAAGTATCAAGACCAAACAATGTGTATCAATTTATTACGTTTTGATTTAGAAAATGCCTGGGTAAATACTGCATTAGTAACAGGGGTGTTGGTTTGTGGAACCAATTACCGCGTAAGATAAAAGAAGTAGGATCCATTGATTGTTTTCAGCGAAGACTGGACATATATATAAAATTGATTAGGTGGTTATAAATAGGAAAGGCCTCATATTATCCAATAGGACTTCTGCTCTTACCTTCATTCTTGGGTTCTTAAAATAGTACATAGGTAATGATGTTAAAGTTAATGAATATAAGCTTGTTGGTGGTGAGATTGCAAAACTGATCTGAGTAATTACGACCAGTAAGAATGCAATACCAACAAATTAATGCTTACACAAACAAATCCACAATCGCCGTCATGAGAGTGTACGGGAATGATGGGATCATCCCTGGCATACGCTCGAACCCTCATCATTGCCCTTGTGGGTTTGTTCATTTGATGCATCGAGCTGTTGTAATTTCTGCGTGTATTAATGCATACATGTTTGAAATAGGGAAAAGAGGATACTAAGAACTTTTTTCTCCAAGCGTTAGTAATGAAATACTTATTCTTCGGTAGCAAATTGTTCATGTTATATTTCTGTAGTTCAGTTTTGGTCGTTACAATGGACATGAATACACTGGAGAAAGCGTCTATCAAAGGAGGACAAAGTTAACTCTCCCTCTTTCTATTCGTCACGATTGCATATCACCAGACTTCACCTGACTAGATATAGTATATAATTCCGCATGCGCAACTCATACCTTCACGTGCTTGATCAGTCCTCTCCTGACAACACTGTTGCCCTACTTTCGCCCGTTGCAGTAACCATGGTCAAGACAAAGCCATCTGGGGAGACTTTCGTCTTGCCCAACAAGCTTCTGATGATTAAGGAGCAAGTAAGAATAATGGAGCTCTCAGCAGCTAAGATCTCGAAACTCAGGCGTCGCAACAAAGGCTTGCACCGATATGTTATGTTGAGAAACCTCAAAAGAAGAATGCAACTCGAGGTAGTGAGGGACACAACGAAATTTGCGGAAGACCTATGTAGCGATATTCCTTCCCCGTAGCTGCTTACCATGAGACACTTTAAAATGCACTCAGACATCAACTACCATTCTGCTTAAGGGACACAGACGAGGACAAATTTGGAATGACTAAAAAATCAATGAATAAATGATCGTAATAAGGTAAATTTGAGTGATATTTTTATCGAAACGTTAGTGATAAAACAGGTGGTGTTGTTCATCAGCTATATCTTCCTCATTTTAGGCCCCATTTATATTTTGCAGTTCAGGTTAAAAGAGGACGCTGGGATTCATCAATTGAAGTGTTAGTAACAAGACACCTGGTGTGGTTCTTCAGCTATATCTTACACTGGACATATATATATGCATTTAGATTATGCATTTCAAATTAGGTCTCCATACTATAGTATGGATATAAATTCACTTAAATGTGTCCAGCGTAAGATGGCAAAGTTTACTCCCCAAATTAGAAACCTTTTATATGAAGAAAGATTTAACTAAGATAAAATTGCAATCACAGGAAAGGCAAGGAGTTAGGGGTGACACGATAGAGGTTTAGAAGTGGAAAAATGGACATACCAAAGGGAATAATAATAAGGAATTAATAGGTCAACACAACATAGAACTTGCAACAATAGGTATAAATTGAATAAGTTTAGATTCAGGACAGACCTGGGTAAATACAGGTTCGGTAGCAGTGTTGTTGATTTGTTGAGCAATTCCCGTGTAACATAATAAAAGTAGGATTCCTTGATTGTTTCAAGCAAAGGTTAGAAATTCATATATGAATGATGTAACGTGGAAAATAAATAGGATCTGCCTCGAATGGGCCAATAGGCCTTCTGCAGTTCCCTTCATTCTTCCTCATACAGCCAGTAAGCCTTTTGCTTTTACCTTTATTCATATGTTCTAATGCGTACAAGTTCATGAATGGACATAACAAAAAAGATATTACTATTGTATTAAAAGTATCAAGACCAAACAATGTGTATCAATTTATTACGTTTTGATTTAGAAAATGCCTGGGTAAATACTGCATTAGTAACAGGGGTGTTGGTTTGTGGAACCAATTACCGCGTAAGATAAAAGAAGTAGGATCCATTGATTGTTTTCAGCGAAGACTGGACATATATATAAAATTGATTAGGTGGTTATAAATAGGAAAGGCCTCATATTATCCAATAGGACTTCTGCTCTTACCTTCATTCTTGGGTTCTTAAAATAGTACATAGGTAATGATGTTAAAGTTAATGAATATAAGCTTGTTGGTGGTGAGATTGCAAAACTGATCTGAGTAATTACGACCAGTAAGAATGCAATACCAACAAATTAATGCTTACACAAACAAATCCACAATCGCCGTCATGAGAGTGTACGGGAATGATGGGATCATCCCTGGCGTACGCTCGAACCCTCATCATTGCCCTTGTGGGTTTGTTCATTTGATGCATCGAGCTGTTGTAATTTCTGCGTGTATTAATGCATACATGTTTGAAATAGGGAAAAGAGGATACTAAGAACTTTTTTCTCCAAGCGTTAGTAATGAAATACTTATTCTTCGGTAGCAAATTGTTCATGTTATATTTCTGTAGTTCAGTTTTGGTCGTTACAATGGACATGAATACACTGGAGAAAGCGTCTATCAAAGGAGGACAAAGTTAACTCTCCCTCTTTCTATTCGTCACGATTGCATATCACCAGACTTCACCTGACTAGATATAGTATATAATTCCGCATGCGCAACTCATACCTTCACGTGCTTGATCAGTCCTCTCCTGACTGCACTGTTGCCCTACTTTCGCCCGTTGCTGTAACCATGGTCAAGACAAAGCCATCTGGGGAGACTTTCGTCTTGCCCAACAAGCTTCTGATGATTAAGGAGCAAGTAAGAATAATGGAGCTCTCAGCAGCTAAGATCTCGAAACTCAGGCGTCGCAACAAAGGCTTGCACCGATATGTTATGTTGAGAAACCTCAAAAGAAGAATGCAACTCGAGGTAGTGAGGGACACAACGAAATTTGCGGAAGACCTATGTAGCGATATTCCTTCCCCGTAGCTGCTTACCATGAGACACTTTAAAATGCACTCAGACATCAACTACCATTCTGCTTAAGGGACACAGACGAGGACAAATTTGGAATGACTAAAAAATCAATGAATAAATGATCGTAATAAGGTAAATTTGAGTGATATTTTTATCGAAACGTTAGTGATAAAACAGGTGGTGTTGTTCATCAGCTATATCTTCCTCATTTTAGGCCCCATTTATATTTTGCAGTTCAGGTTAAAAGAGGACGCTGGGATTCATCAATTGAAGTGTTAGTAACAAGACACCTGGTGTGGTTCTTCAGCTATATCTTACACTGGATAGGCCCCATTTAGATTATGCATTTCAAATTAGGTCTCCATACTATAGTATGGATATAAATTCACTTAAATGTGTCCAGCGTAAGATGGCAAAGTTTACTCCCCAAATTAGAAACCTTTTATATGAAGTAAGATTTAACTAAGATAAAATTGCAATCACAGGAAAGGCAAGGAGTTAGGGGTGACACGATAGAGGTTTAGAAGTGGAAAAATGGACATACCAAAGGGAATAATAATAAGGAATTAATAGGTCAACACAACATAGAACTTGCAACAATAGGTATAAATTGAATAAGTTTAGATTCAGGACAGACCTGGGTAAATACAGGTTCGGTAGCAGTGTTGTTGATTTGTTGAGCAATTCCCGTGTAACATAATAAAAGTAGGATTCCTTGATTGTTTCAAGCAAAGGTTAGAAATTCATATATGAATGATGTAACGTGGAAAATAAATAGGATCTGCCTCGAATGGGCCAATAGGCCTTCTGCAGTTCCCTTCATTCTTCCTCATATAGCCAGTAAGCCTTTTGCTTTTACCTTTATTCATATGTTCTAATGCGTACAAGTTCATGAATGGACATAACAAAAAAGATATTACTATTGTATTAAAAGTATCAAGACCAAACAATGTGTATCAATTTATTACGTTTTGATTTAGAAAATGCCTGGGTAAATACTGCATTAGTAACAGGGGTGTTGGTTTGTGGAACCAATTACCGCGTAAGATAAAAGAAGTAGGATCCATTGATTGTTTTCAGCGAAGACTGGACATATATATAAAATTGATTAGGTGGTTATAAATAGGAAAGGCCTCATATTATCCAATAGGACTTCTGCTCTTACCTTCATTCTTGGGTTCTTAAAATAGTACATAGGTAATGATGTTAAAGTTAATGAATATAAGCTTGTTGGTGGTGAGATTGCAAAACTGATCTGAGTAATTACGACCAGTAAGAATGCAATACCAACAAATTAATGCTTACACAAACAAATCCACAATCGCCGTCATGAGAGTGTACGGGAATGATGGGATCATCCCTGGCGTACGCTCGAACCCTCATCATTGCCCTTGTGGGTTTGTTCATTTGATGCATCGAGCTATTGTGATTTCTGCGTGTATTAATGCATACATGTTTGAAATAGGGAAAAGAGGATACTAAGAACTTTTTTCTCCAAGCGTTAGTAATGAAATACTTATTCTTCGGTAGCAAATTGTTCATGTTATATTTCTGTAGTTCAGTTTTGGTCGTTACAATGGACATGAATACACTGGAGAAAGCGTCTATCAAAGGAGGACAAAGTTAACTCTCCCACGTTCTATTGGTCACGATTGCATATCACCAGACTTCACCTGACTAGATATAGTATATAATTCCGCATGCGCAACTCATACCTTCACTTGCTTGATCAGTCCTCTCCTGACTGCACTGTTGCCCTATTCTCGCCCGTTGCTGTAACCATGGTCAAGACAAAGCCATCTGGGGAGACTTTCGTCTTGCCCAACAAGCTTCTGATGATTAAGGAGCAAGTACGAATAATGGAACTCTCAGCAGCTAAGATCTCGAAACTCAGGCGTCGCAACAAAGGCTTGCACCGATATGTTATGTTGAGAAACCTCAAAAGAAGAATGCAACTCCAGGTAGTGAGGGACACAACGAAATTTGCGGAAGACCTATGTAGCGATATTCCTTCCCCGTAGCTGCTTACCATGAGACACTTTAAAATGCACTCAGACATCAACTACCAGTCTGCCTAAGGGACACAGACGAGGGCAAATTTGGAATGACTAAAAAATCAATGAATAAATGATCGTAATAAGGTAAATTTGAGTGATATTTTTATCGAAACGTTAGTGATAAAACAGGTGGTGTTGTTCATCAGCTATATCTTCCTCATTTTAGGCCCCATTTATATTTTGCAGTTCAGGTTAAAAGAGGACGCTGGGATTCATCAATTGAAGTGTTAGTAACAAGACACCTGGTGTGGTTCTTCAGCTATATCTTACACTGGATAGGCCCCATTTAGATTATGCATTTCAAATTATGATATAAATTCACTTAAATGTGTCCAGCGTAAGATGGCAAAGTTTACTCCCCAAATTAGAAACCTTTTATATGAAGAAAGATTTAACTAAGATAAAATTGTAATCACAGGAAAGGCAAGGAGTTAGGGGTGACATGATAGAGGCTTAGAAGTGGAAAAATGGACATCCCAAAGGGAATAATAATAAGGAATTAATAGGTCAACACAACATAGAACTTGCAACAATAGGTATAAATTGAATAAGTTTAGATTCAGGACAGACCTGGGTAAATACAGGTTCGGTAGCAGTGTTGTTGATTTGTTGAGCAATTCCCGTGTAACATAATAAAAGTAGGATTCTTTGATTGTTTCAAGCAAAGGTTAGAAATTCATATATGAATGATGTAACGTGGAAAATAAATAGGATCTGCCTCGAATGGGCCAATAGGCCTTCTGCAGTTCCCTTCATTCTTCCTCATATAGCCAGTAAGCCTTTTGCTTTTACCTTTATTCATATGTTCTAATGCGTACAAGTTCATGAATGGACATAACAAAAAAGATATTACTATTGTATTAAAAGTACCAGGACCAAACAATGTGTATCAATTTATTACGTTTTGATTTAGAAAATGCCTGGGTAAATACTGCATTAGTATCAGTGGTGTTGGTTTGTGGAACCAATTACCGCGTAAGATAAAAGAAGTAGGATCCATTGATTGTTTTCAGCATAGACTGGACATATATATAAAATTGATTAGGTGGTTATAAATAGGAAAGGCCTCATATGTTCCAATAGGACTTCTGCTCTTACCTTCATTCTTGGGTTCTTAAAATAGTACATAGGTAATGATGTTAAAGTTAATGAATATAAGCTTGTTGGTGGTGAGATTGCAAAACTGATCTGAGTAATTACGACCAGTAAGAATGCAATACCAAAAAATTAATGCTTACACAAACAAATCCACAATCGCCGTCATGAGGGTGTATGGGAATGATGGGATCATCCCTGGCGTACGCTCGAACCCTCATCATTGCCCTTGTGGGTTTGTTCATTTGATGCATCGAGCTGTTGTAATTTCTGCGTGTATTAATGCATACATGTTTGAAATAGGGAAAAGAGGATACTAAGAACTTTTTTCTCCAAGCGTTAGTAATGAAATACTTATTCTTCGGTAGCAAATTGTTCATGTTATATTTCTGTAGTTCAGTTTTGGTCGTTACAATGGACATGAATACACTGGAGAAAGCGTCTATCAAAGGAGGACAAAGTTAACTCTCCCTCTTTCTATTCGTCACGATTGCATATCACCAGACTTCACCTGACTAGATATAGTATATAATTCCGCATGCGCAACTCATACCTTCACTTGCTTGATCAGTCCTCTCCTGACTGCACTGTTGCCCTACTTTCGCCCGTTGCTGTAACCATGGTCAAGACAAAGCCATCTGGGGAGACTTTCGTCTTGCCCAACAAGCTTCTGATGATTAAGGAGCAAGTAAGAATAATGGAGCTCTCAGCAGCTAAGATCTCGAAACTCAGGCGTCGCAACAAAGGCTTGCACCGATATGTTATGTTGAGAAACCTCAAAAGAAGAATGCAACTCGAGGTAGTGAGGGACACAACGAAATTTGCGGAAGACCTATGTAGCGATATTCCTTCCCCGTAGCTGCTTGCCATGAGACACTTTAAAATGCACTCAGACATCAACTACCATTCTGCTTAAGGGACACAGACGAGGACAAATTTGGAATGACTAAAAAATCAATGAATAAATGATCGTAATAAGGTAAATTTGAGTGATATTTTTATCGAAACGTTAGTGATAAAACAGGTGGTGTTGTTCATCAGCTATATCTTCCTCATTTTAGGCCCCATTTATATTTTGCAGTTCAGATTAAAAGAGGACGCTGGGATTCATCAATTGAAGTGTTAGTAACAAGACACCTGCTGTGGTTCTTCAGCTATATCTTACACTGGATAGGCCCCATTTAGATTATGCATTTCAAATTAGGTCTCCATACTATAGTATGGATATAAATTCACTTGAATGTGTCCAGCGTAAGATGGCAAAGTTTACTCCCCAAATTAGAAACCTTTTATATGAAGAAAGATTTAACTAAGATGAAATTGTAATCACAGGAAAGGCAAGGAGTTAGGGGTGACATGATAGAGGTTTAGAAGTGGAAAAATGTACATACCAAAGGGAATAATAATAAGGAATTAATAGGTCAACACAACATAGAACTTGCAACAATAGGTATAAATTGAATAAGTTTAGTTTCAGGACAGACCTGGTTAAATACAGGTTCGGTAGCAGTGTTGTTGATTTGTTGAGCAATTCCCGTGTAACATAATAAAAGTAGGATTCCTTGATTGTTTCAAGCAAAGGTTAGAAATTCATATATGAATGATGTAACGTGGAAAATAAATAGGATCTGCCTCAAATGGGCCAATAGGCCTTCTGCAGTTCCCTTCATTCTTCTTCATATAGCCAGTAAGCCTTTTGCTTTTACCTTTATTCATATGTTCTAATGCGTACAAGTTCATGAATGGACATAACAAAAAAGATATTACTATTGTATTAAAAGTATCAAGACCAAACAATGTGTATCAATTTATTACGTTTTGATTTAGAAAATGCCTGGGTAAATACTGCATTAGTAACAGGGGTGTTGGTTTGTGGAACCAATTACCGCGTAAGATAAAAGAAGTAGGATCCATTGATTGTTTTCAGCGAAGACTGGACATATATATAAAATTGATTAGGTGGTTATAAATAGGAAAGGCCTCATATGTTCCAATAGGACTTCTGCTCTTACCTTCATTCTTGGGTTCTTAAAATAGTACATAGGTAATGATGTTAAAGTTAATGAATATAAGCTTGTTGGTGGTGAGATTGCAAAACTGATCTGAGTAATTACGATCCAGTAAGAATGCAATACCAAAAAATTAATGCTTACACAAACAAATCCACAATCGCCGTCATGAGGGTGTACGGGAATGATGGGATCATCCCTGGCGTACGCTCGAACCCTCATCATTGCCCTTGTGGGTTTTGTTCATTTGATGCATCGAGCTATTGTGATTTCTGCGTGTATTAATGCATACATGTTTGAAATAGGGAAAAGAGGATACTAAGAACTTTTTTACTCCAAGCGTTAGTAATGAAATACTTATTCTTCGGTAGCAAATTGTTCATGTTATATTTCTGTAGTTTCAGTTTTGGTCGTTACAATGGACATGAATACACTGGAGAAAGCGTCTATCAAAGGAGAACAAAGTTAACTCTCCCTCTTCTATTCGTCACGATTGCATATCACCAGACTTCACCTGACTAGATATAGTATATAATTCCGCATGCGCAACTCATACCTTCACTTGCTTGATCAGTCCTCTCCTGACTGCACTGTTGCCCTACTTTCGCCCGTTGCTGTAACCATGGTCAAGACAAAGCCATCTGGGGAGACTTTCGTCTTGCCCAACAAGCTTCTGATGATTAAGGAGCAAGTAAGAATAATGGAGCTCTCAGCAGCTAAGATCTCGAAACTCAGGCGTCGCAACAAAGGCTTGCACCGATATGTTATGTTGAGAAACCTCAAAAGAAGAATGCAACTCGAGGTAGTGAGGGACACAACGAAATTTGCGGAAGACCTATGTAGCGATATTCCTTCCCCGTAGCTGCTTACCATGAGACACTTTAAAATGCACTCAGACATCAACTACCATTCTGCTTAAGGGACACAGACGAGGGACAAATTTGGAATGACTAAAAACTCAATGAATAAATGATCGTAATAAGGTAAATTTGAGTGATATTTTTATCGAAACGTTAGTGATAAAACAGGTGGTGTTGTTCATCAGCTATATCTTCCTCATTTTAGGCCCCATTTATATTTTGCAGTTCAGGTTAAAAGAGGACGCTGGGATTCATCAATTGAAGTGTAGTAACAAGACACCTGGTGTGGTTCTTCAGCTATATCTTACACTGGATAGGCCCCATTTAGATTATGCATTTCAAATTAGGTCTCCATAGCTATAGTATGGATATAAATTCACTTAATGTGTCCAGCGTAAGATGGCAAAGTTTACTCCCCAAATTAGAAACCTTTTATATGAAGAAAGATTTAACTAAGATAAAATTGTAATCACAGGAAAGGCAAGGAGTTAGGGGTGACATGATAGAGGCTTAGAAGTGGAAAAAATGTACATACCAAAGGGAATAATAATAAGGAATTAATAGGTCAACACAACATAGAACTTGCAACAATAGGTATAAATTGAATAAGTTTAGATTCAGGACAGACCTGGGTTAAATACAGGTTCGGTAGCAGTGTTGTTGATTTGTTGAGCAATTCCCGTGTAACATAATAAAAGTAGGATTCCTTGATTGTTTCAAGCAAAGGTTAGAAATTCATATATGAATGATGTAACGTGGAAAATAAATAGGATCTGCCTCGAATGGGCCAATAGGCCTTCTGCAGTTCCCTTCATTCTTCTTCATATAGCCAGTAAGCCTTTTGCTTTTACCTTTATTCATATGTTCTAATGCGTACAAGTTCATGAATGGACATAACAAAAAAGATATTACTATTGTATTAAAAGTATCAAGACCAAACAATGTGTATCAATTTATTACGTTTTGATTTAGAAAATGACCTGGGTAAATACTGCATTAGTAACAGGGGTGTTGGTTTGTGGAACCAATTACCGCGTAAGATAAAAGAAGTAGGATCCATTGATTGTTTTCAGCGAAGACTGGACATATATATAAAATTGATTAGGTGGTTATAAATAGGAAAGGCCTCATATGTTCCAATAGGACTTCTGCTCTTACCTTCATTCTTGGGTTCTTAAAATAGTAACATAGGTAATGATGTTAAAGTTAATGAATATAAGCTTGTTGGTGGTGAGATTGCAAAACTGATCTGAGTAATTACGACCAGTAGAATGCAATACCAAAAAATTAATGCTTACACAAACAAATCCACAATCGCCGTCATGAGGGTGTACGGAATGATGGGATCATCCCTGGCGTACGCTCGAACCCTCATCATTGCCCTTGTGGGTTTGTTCATTTGATGCATCGAGCTATTGTGATTTCTGCGTGTATTAATGCATACATGTTTGAAATAGGGAAAAGAGGATACTAAGAACTTTTACTCCAAGCGTTAGTAATGAAATACTTATTCTTCGGTAGCAAATTGTTCATGTTATATTTCTGTAGTTCAGTTTGGTCGTTACAATATGGACATGAATACACTGGAGAAAGCGTCTATCAAAGGAGGACAAAAGTTAACTCTCCCTCTTTCTATTCGTA
>NC_091202.1:602415-692833 GCF_040958095.1 Procambarus clarkii
GATTCTTTGATTGTTTCAAGCAAAGGTTAGAAATTCATATATGAATGATGTAACGTGGAAAATAAATAGGATCTGCCTCGAATGGGCCAATAGGCCTTCTGCAGTTCCCTTCATTCTTCCTCATATAGCCAGTAAGCCTTTTGCTTTTACCTTTATTCATATGTTCTAATGCGTACAAGTTCATGAATGGACATAACAAAAAAGATATTACTATTGTATTAAAAGTACCAGGACCAAACAATGTGTATCAATTTATTACGTTTTGATTTAGAAAATGCCTGGGTAAATACTGCATTAGTATCAGGGGTGTTGGTTTGTGGAACCAATTACCGCGTAAGATAAAAGAAGTAGGATCCATTGATTGTTTTCAGCGTAGACTGGACATATATATAAAATTGATTAGGTGGTTATAAATAGGAAAGGCCTCATATGTTCCAATAGGACTTCTGCTCTTACCTTCATTCTTGGGTTCTTAAAATAGTACATAGGTAATGATGTTAAAGTTAATGAATATAAGCTTGTTGGTGGTGAGATTGCAAAACTGATCTGAGTAATTACGACCAGTAAGAATGCAATACCAAAAAATTAATGCTTACACAAACAAATCCACAATCGCCGTCATGAGGGTGTATGGGAATGATGGGATCATCCCTGGCGTACGCTCGAACCCTCATCATTGCCCTTGTGGGTTTGTTCATTTGATGCATCGAGCTGTTGTAATTTCTGCGTGTATTAATGCATACATGTTTGAAATAGGGAAAAGAGGATACTAAGAACTTTTTTCTCCAAGCGTTAGTAATGAAATACTTATTCTTCGGTAGCAAATTGTTCATGTTATATTTCTGTAGTTCAGTTTTGGTCGTTACAATGGACATGAATACACTGGAGAAAGCGTCTATCAAAGGAGGACAAAGTTAACTCTCCCTCTTTCTATTCGTCACGATTGCATATCACCAGACTTCACCTGACTAGATATAGTATATAATTCCGCATGCGCAACTCATACCTTCACTTGCTTGATCAGTCCTCTCCTGACTGCACTCTTGCCCTACTTTCGCCCGTTGCTGTAACCATGGTCAAGACAAAGCCATCTGGGGAGACTTTCGTCTTGCCCAACAAGCTTCTGATGATTAAGGAGCAAGTAAGAATAATGGAGCTCTCAGCAGCTAAGATCTCGAAACTCAGGCGTCGCAACAAAGGCTTGCACCGATATGTTATGTTGAGAAACCTCAAAAGAAGAATGCAACTCGAGGTAGTGAGGGACACAACGAAATTTGCGGAAGACCTATGTAGCGATATTCCTTCCCCGTAGCTGCTTACCATGAGACACTTTAAAATGCACTCAGACATCAACTACCAGTCTGCTTAAGGGACACAGACGAGGACAAATTTGGAATGACTAAAAAATCAATGAATAAATGATCGTAATAAGGTAAATTTGAGTGATATTTTTATCGAAACGTTAGTGATAAAACAGGTGGTGTTGTTCATCAGCTATAGCTTCCTCATTTTAGGCCCCATTTATATTTTGCAGTTCAGGTTAAAAGAGGACGCTGGGATTCATCAATTGAAGTGTTAGTAACAAGACACCTGGTGTGGTTCTTCAGCTATATCTTACACTGGATAGGCCCCATTTAGATTATGCATTTCAAATTAGGTCTCCATACTATAGTATGGATATAAATTCACTTAAATGTGTCCAGCGTAAGATGGCAAAGTTTGCTCCCCAAATTAGAAACCTTTTATATGAAGAAAGATTTAACTAAGATAAAATTGTAATCACAGGAAAGGCAAGGAGTTAGGGGTGACATGATAGAGGCTTAGAAGTGGAAAAATGGACATCCCAAAGGGAATAATAATAAGGAATTAATAGGTCAACACAACATAGAACTTGCAACAATAGGTATAAATTGAATAAGTTTAGATTCAGGACAGACCTGGGTAAATACAGGTTCGGTAGCAGTGTTGTTGATTTGTTGAGCAATTCCCGTGTAACATAATAAAAGTAAGATTCTTTGATTGTTTCAAGCAAAGGTTAGAAATTCATATATGAATGATGTAACGTGGAAAATAAATAGGATCTGCCTCGAATGGGCCAATAGGCCTTCTGCAGTTCCCTTCATTCTTCCTCATATAGCCAGTAAGCCTTTTGCTTTTACCTTTATTCATATGTTCTAATGCGTACAAGTTCATGAATGGACATAACAAAAAAGATATTACTATTGTATTAAAAGTACCAGGACCAAACAATGTGTATCAATTTATTACGTTTTGATTTAGAAAATGCCTGGGTAAATACTGCATTAGTATCAGGGGTGTTGGTTTGTGGAACCAATTACCGCGTAAGATAAAAGAAGTAGGATCCATTGATTGTTTTCAGCGTAGACTGGACATATATATAAAATTGATTAGGTGGTTATAAATAGGAAAGGCCTCATATGTTCCAATAGGACTTCTGCTCTTACCTTCATTCTTGGGTTCTTAAAATAGTACATAGGTAATGATGTTAAAGTTAATGAATATAAGCTTGTTGGTGGTGAGATTGCAAAACTGATCTGAGTAATTACGACCAGTAAGAATGCAATACCAAAAAATTAATGCTTACACAAACAAATCCACAATCGCCGTCATGAGGGTGTATGGGAATGATGGGATCATCCCTGGCGTACGCTCGAACCCTCATCATTGCCCTTGTGGGTTTGTTCATTTGATGCATCGAGCTGTTGTAATTTCTGCGTGTATTAATGCATACATGTTTGAAATAGGGAAAAGAGGATACTAAGAACTTTTTTCTCCAAGCGTTAGTAATGAAATACTTATTCTTCGGTAGCAAATTGTTCATGTTATATTTCTGTAGTTCAGTTTTGGTCGTTACAATGGACATGAATGCACTGGAGAAAGCGTCTATCAAAGGAGGACAAAGTTAACTCTCCCTCTTTCTATTCGTCACGATTGCATATCACCAGACTTCACCTGACTAGATATAGTATATAATTCCGCATGCGCAACTCATACCTTCACTTGCTTGATCAGTCCTCTCCTGACTGCACTCTTGCCCTACTTTCGCCCGTTGCTGTAACCATGGTCAAGACAAAGCCATCTGGGGAGACTTTCGTCTTGCCCAACAAGCTTCTGATGATTAAGGAGCAAGTAAGAATAATGGAGCTCTCAGCAGCTAAGATCTCGAAACTCAGGCGTCGCAACAAAGGCTTGCACCGATATGTTATGTTGAGAAACCTCAAAAGAAGAATGCAACTCGAGGTAGTGAGGGACACAACGAAATTTGCGGAAGACCTATGTAGCGATATTCCTTCCCCGTAGCTGCTTACCATGAGACACTTTAAAATGCACTCAGACATCAACTACCAGTCTGCTTAAGGGACACAGACGAGGACAAATTTGGAATGACTAAAAAATCAATGAATAAATGATCGTAATAAGGTAAATTTGAGTGATATTTTTATCGAAACGTTAGTGATAAAACAGGTGGTGTTGTTCATCAGCTATAGCTTCCTCATTTTAGGCCCCATTTATATTTTGCAGTTCAGGTTAAAAGAGGACGCTGGGATTCATCAATTGAAGTGTTAGTAACAAGACACCTGGTGTGGTTCTTCAGCTATATCTTACACTGGATAGGCCCCATTTAGATTATGCATTTCAAATTAGGTCTCCATACTATAGTATGGATATAAATTCACTTAAATGTGTCCAGCGTAAGATGGCAAAGTTTGCTCCCCAAATTAGAAACCTTTTATATGAAGAAAGATTTAACTAAGATAAAATTGTAATCACAGGAAAGGCAAGGAGTTAGGGGTGACATGATAGAGGCTTAGAAGTGGAAAAATGGACATCCCAAAGGGAATAATAATAAGGAATTAATAGGTCAACACAACATAGAACTTGCAACAATAGGTATAAATTGAATAAGTTTAGATTCAGGACAGACCTGGGTAAATACAGGTTCGGTAGCAGTGTTGTTGATTTGTTGAGCAATTCCCGTGTAACATAATAAAAGTAGGATTCTTTGATTGTTTCAAGCAAAGGTTAGAAATTCATATATGAATGATGTAACGTGGAAAATAAATAGGATCTGCCTCGAATGGGCCAATAGGCCTTCTGCAGTTCCCTTCATTCTTCCTCATATAGCCAGTAAGCCTTTTGCTTTTACCTTTATTCATATGTTCTAATGCGTACAAGTTCATGAATGGACATAACAAAAAAGATATTACTATTGTATTAAAAGTACCAGGACCAAACAATGTGTATCAATTTATTACGTTTTGATTTAGAAAATGCCTGGGTAAATACTGCATTAGTATCAGGGGTGTTGGTTTGTGGAACCAATTACCGCGTAAGATAAAAGAAGTAGGATCCATTGATTGTTTTCAGCGTAGACTGGACATATATATAAAATTGATTAGGTGGTTATAAATAGGAAAGGCCTCATATGTTCCAATAGGACTTCTGCTCTTACCTTCATTCTTGGGTTCTTAAAATAGTACATAGGTAATGATGTTAAAGTTAATGAATATAAGCTTGTTGGTGGTGAGATTGCAAAACTGATCTGAGTAATTACGACCAGTAAGAATGCAATACCAAAAAATTAATGCTTACACAAACAAATCCACAATCGCCGTCATGAGGGTGTATGGGAATGATGGGATCATCCCTGGCGTACGCTCGAACCCTCATCATTGCCCTTGTGGGTTTGTTCATTTGATGCATCGAGCTATTGTGATTTCTGCGTGTATTAATGCATACATGTTTGAAATAGGGAAAAGAGGATACTAAGAACTTTTTTCTCCAAGCGTTAGTAATGAAATACTTATTCTTCGGTAGCAAATTGTTTATGTTATATTTCTGTAGTTCAGTTTTGGTCGTTATAATATACTATGGACATGAATACACTGGAGAAAGCGTCTATCAAAGGAGGACAAAGTTAACTCTCCCTCGTTCTATTGTTCACGATTGCATATCACCTGACTAGATATAGTATATAATTCCGCATACGCAACTCATACCTTCACTTGCTTGATCAGTCCTCTCCTGACTGCACTGTTGCCTTACTCTCCCCCGTTGCTGTAGCCATGGTCAAGACAAAGCCATCTGTGGAGATTTTCGTCTTGCCCAACAAGCTTCTGATGATTAAGGAGCAAGTAATAATAATCGAGCTCTCAGCAGCTAAGATCTCGAAACTCAGGCGTCGCAACAAAGGCTTGCAAAGATATGTTATGTTGAGATACCTCAAAAGAAGAATGCAGCTCGAGTTAGTGAGGGACACAACGAAATTTGCGGAAGACCTATGTAGCGATAATCCTTCCCCGTAGCTGCTTACCACGAGACACATTAAAATGCACTCCTCAGATATCAACGACCAGTCTGCTTAAGCGACACAGACGAGGACAAATTTGGAATGACCAAAAAATCAATGAATAAATGATCGTAATAAGGTAAATTTGACTGATATTTTAATCGAAACGTTAGTGATAAGACAGCTGGTGTTGTTCATCAGCTATATCTTCCTCATTTTAGGCCCCATTTTCATTTTGAAGTTCAGGTTAAAAGAGGACGCTAGGATTTACCAATTGAAGTGTTAGTAATAGGACACCTGGTGTGGTTCTTCAGCTATATCTTACTCTGGATAGGCCCCATTTAGATTATGCATTTCAAATTTGGTCTCCATACTATAGTATGGATATATATTCACTTGAACGGGTCCAACGTAAGATGGCAAAGTTTACTCCCCAAATTAGATACCTTTTATATGAAGAAAGATTTAACTAAGATAAAATTGTAATCACAGGAAAGGCAAGGAGTTAGGGGTGACATGATAGAGGTTTAGAAGTGGAAAAATGGACATACCAAAGGGAATAATAATAAGGAATTAATAGGTCAACACAACATAGAACTTGCAACAATAGGTATAAATTGAATAAGTTTAGATTCAGGAAAGACCTGGGTAAATACTGGTTCGGTAGCAGTGTTGTTGATTTGTGTAGCAATTTCCGTGTAACATAATAAAAGTAGGATTCATTGATTGTTGCAAGCGAAGGTTAGAAAATCATGTATGAAAAATGTAACCTGGATATAAATAGGATCTGCCTCGAATGGGCCAATAGGCCTTCTGCAGTTCCCTTCATTCTGCCTCATATAGCCAATAAGTTTTTTGCTTTTACCTTTATTCATGTTCTAATGCGTACAAGTTCATGAATGGGCATAACAAAAGAGATATTACTATTGTATTAAAAGTATCAAGACCAAACAATGTGTATCAATTTAATAAGTTTAGATTTCTCAAATGCCTGGGTAAATACTGGTTCGGTATCAGTGTTGTTGATTTGTTGAGCAATTTCCATGTAACATAATAGAAGTAGGATTCCTTGATTGTTTCGAGCGTAGGGTAGAAATTCGTATATGAATGATGTAACGTTGAAAATAAATAGGCTCTGCCTCGAATGGGCCAATAGGCCTTCTGCAGTTCCCTTTATTCTTCCTCATATAGCCAGTAAGCCTTTTGCGTTTACCTTTATTCATATGTTCTAATGAGTACAAGTTCATGAATGGACATAACAAAAGAGATTACTATTGTATTTAAAGTATCAAGACCAAACAATGTGTATCAATTTAATAAGTTTAGATTTAGGAAATGCCTGGGTAAATACTGCATTAGTAACAGGGGTGTTGGTTTGTGGAACCAATTACCGCGTAAGATAAAAGAAGTAGGATCCGTTGATTGTTTTCAGCGTAGACTGGACATATATATAAAATTGATTGGGTGGTTATAAATAGGAAAGGCCTCATATGTTCCAATAGGATTTCTGCTCTTACCTTCATTCTTGGGTTCTTACAATAGTACATAGGTAATGATGTTAAAGTTAATGGATATAAGCTTGTTGGTGGTGAGATTGCAAAACTGATCTGAGTAATTACGACCAGTAAGAATGCAATACCAAAAAATTAATGCTTACACAAACAAATCCACAATCGCCGTGATGAGGGTGTACGGAAATGATGGGATCATCCCTGGCGTACGCTCGAACCCTCATCATTCATTGCCCTTGTGGGTTTGTTCATTTGATGCATCGCGCTATTGTGATTTCTGCGTGTATTAATGCATACATGTTTGAAATAGGGAAAAGAGGATACTAAGAACTTTTTTCTCCAAGCGTTAGAAATGAAATACTTATTCTTCGGTAGCAAATTGTTCATGTTATATTTCTGTAGTTCAGTTTTGGTCGTTATAATATACAATAGACATGAATACACTGGAGAAAGCGTATATCAAAGGAGGACAAAGTTAACTCTCCCTCGTTCTATTGGTCACGATTGCATATCACCAGACTTCACCTGACTAGATATAGTATATAATTCCGCATGCGCAACTCATACCTTCACTTGCTTGATCAGTCCTCTCCTGACTGCACTGTTGCCTTACTCTCGCCCGTTGCTGTAGCCATGGTCAAGACAAAGCCATCTGTGGAGATTTTCGTCTTGCCCAACAAGCTTCTGATGATTAAGGAGCAAGTAAGAATAATGGAGCTCTCAGCAGCTAAGATCTCGAAACTCAGGCGTCGCAACAAAGGCTTGCACAGATATGTTATGTTGAGAAACCTCAAAAGAAGAATGCAGCTCGAGTTAGTGAGGGACACAACGAAATTTGCGGAATGCAGCTCGAGTTAGTGAGGGACACAACGAAATTTGCGGAAGACCTATGTAGCGATAATCCTTCCCCGTAGCTGCTTACCACGAGACACATTAAAATGCACTCCTCAGATATCAACGACCAGTCTGCTTAAGCGACACAGACGAGGACAAATTTGGAATGACCAAAAAATCAATGAATAAATGATCGTAATAAGGTAAATTTGACTGATATTTTAATCGAAACGTTAGTGATAAGACAGCTGGTGTTGTTCATCAGCTATATCTTCCTCATTTTAGGCCCCATTTTCATTTTGAAGTTCAGGTTAAAAGAGGACGCTAGGATTTACCAATTGAAGTGTTAGTAATAGGACACCTGGTGTGGTTCTTCAGCTATATCTTACTCTGGATAGGCCCCATTTAGATTATGCATTTCAAATTTGGTCTCCATACTATAGTATGGATATATATTCACTTGAACGGGTCCAACGTAAGATGGCAAAGTTTACTCCCCAAATTAGATACCTTTTATATGAAGAAAGATTTAACTAAGATAAAATTGTAATCACAGGAAAGGCAAGGAGTTAGGGGTGACATGATAGAGGTTTAGAAGTGGAAAAATGGACATACCAAAGGGAATAATAATAAGGAATTAATAGGTCAACACAACATAGAACTTGCAACAATAGGTATAAATTGAATAAGTTTAGATTCAGGAAAGACCTGGGTAAATACTGGTTCGGTAGCAGTGTTGTTGATTTGTGTAGCAATTTCCGTGTAACATAATAAAAGTAGGATTCATTGATTGTTGCAAGCGAAGGTTAGAAAATCATGTATGAAAAATGTAACCTGGATATAAATAGGATCTGCCTCGAATGGGCCAATAGGCCTTCTGCAGTTCCCTTCATTCTGCCTCATATAGCCAATAAGTTTTTTGCTTTTACCTTTATTCATATGTTCTAATGCGTACAAGTTCATGAATGGGCATAACAAAAGAGATATTACTATTGTATTAAAAGTATCAAGACCAAACAATGTGTATCAATTTAATAAGTTTAGATTTCGGAAATGCCTGGGTAAATACTGGTTCGGTATCAGTGTTGTTGATTTGTTGAGCAATTTCCATGTAACATAATAGAAGTAGGATTCCTTGATTGTTTCGAGCGTAGGGTAGAAATTCGTATATGAATGATGTAACGTTGAAAATAAATAGGATCTGCCTCGAATGGGCCAATAGGCCTTCTGCAGTTCCCTTTATTCTTCCTCATATAGCCAGTAAGCCTTTTGCGTTTACCTTTATTCATATGTTCTAATGAGTACAAGTTCATGAATGGACATAACAAAAGAGATTACTATTGTATTTAAAGTATCAAGACCAAACAATGTGTATCAATTTAATAAGTTTAGATTTAGGAAATGCCTGGGTAAATACTGCATTAGTAACAGGGGTGTTGGTTTGTGGAACCAATTACCGCGTAAGATAAAAGAAGTAGGATCCATTGATTGTTTTCAGCGTAGACTGGACATATATATAAAATTGATTGGGTGGTTATAAATAGGAAAGGCCTCATATGTTCCAATAGGATTTCTGCTCTTACCTTCATTCTTGGGTTCTTACAATAGTACATAGGTAATGATGTTAAAGTTAATGGATATAAGCTTGTTGGTGGTGAGATTGCAAAACTGATCTGAGTAATTACGACCAGTAAGAATGCAATACCAAAAAATTAATGCTTACACAAACAAATCCACAATCGCCGTGATGAGGGTGTACGGAAATGATGGGATCATCCCTGGCGTACGCTCGAACCCTCATCATTCATTGCCCTTGTGGGTTTGTTCATTTGATGCATCGCGCTATTGTGATTTCTGCGTGTATTAATGCATACATGTTTGAAATAGGGAAAAGAGGATACTAAGAACTTTTTTCTCCAAGCGTTAGAAATGAAATACTTATTCTTCGGTAGCAAATTGTTCATGTTATATTTCTGTAGTTCAGTTTTGGTCGTTATAATATACAATAGACATGAATACACTGGAGAAAGCGTATATCAAAGGAGGACAAAGTTAACTCTCCCTCGTTCTATTGGTCACGATTGCATATCACCAGACTTCACCTGACTAGATATAGTATATAATTCCGCATGCGCAACTCATACCTTCACTTGCTTGATCAGTCCTCTCCTGACTGCACTGTTGCCTTACTCTCGCCCGTTGCTGTAGCCATGGTCAAGACAAAGCCATCTGTGGAGATTTTCGTCTTGCCCAACAAGCTTCTGATGATTAAGGAGCAAGTAAGAATAATGGAGCTCTCAGCAGCTAAGATCTCGAAACTCAGGCGTCGCAACAAAGGCTTGCACAGATATGTTATGTTGAGAAACCTCAAAAGAAGAATGCAGCTCGAGTTAGTGAGGGACACAACGAAATTTGCGGAAGACCTATGTAGCGATAATCCTTCCCCGTAGCTGCTTACCACGAGACACATTAAAATGCACTCCTCAGACATCAACGACCAGTCTGCTTAAGGGACACAGACGAGGACAAATTTGGAATGACCAAAAAATCAATGAATAAATGATCGGAATAAGGTAAATTTGACTGATATTTTTATCGAAACGTTAGTGATAAGACAGCTGGCGTTGTTCATCAGCTATATCTTCCTCATTTTAGGCCCCATTTACATTTTGAAGTTCAGGTTAAAAGAGGACGCTAGGATTTACCAATTGAAGTGTTAGTAATAGGACACCTGGTGTGGTTCTTCAGCTATATCTTACTCTGGATAGGCCCCATTTAGATTATGCATTTCAAATTTGGTCTCCATACTATAGTATGGATATATATTCACTTGAACGTGTCTAACGTAAGATGGCAAAGTTTACTCCCCAAATTAGAAACCTTTTATATGAAGAAAGATTTAACTAAGATAAAATTGTAATCACAGGAAAGGCAAGGAGTTAGGGGTGACATGATAGAGGTTTAGAAGTGGAAAAATGGACATACCAAAGGGAATAATAATAAGGAATTAATAGGTCAACACAACATAGAACTTGCAACAATAGGTATAAATTGAATAAGTTTAGATTCAGGAAAGACCTGGGTAAATACTGGTTCGGTAGCAGTGTTGTTGATTTGTTGAGCAATTTCCGTGTAACATAATAAAAGTAGGATTCATTGATTGTTTCAAGCGAAGGTTAGAAAATCATGTATGAAAAATGTAACCTGGATATAAATAGGATCTGCCTCGAATGGGCCAATAGGCCTTCTGCAGTTCCCTTCATTCTGCCTCATATAGCCAATAAGTTTTTTGCTTTTACCTTTATTCATATGTTCTAATGCGTACAAGTTCATGAATGGGCATAACAAAAGAGATATTACTATTGTATTAAAAGTATCAAGACCAAACAATGTGTATCAATTTAATAAGTTTAGATTTCGGAAATGCCTGGGTAAATACTGGTTCGGTATCAGTGTTGTTGATTTGTTGAGCAATTTCCATGTAACATAATAGAAGTAGGATTCCTTGATTGTTTCGAGCGTAGGGTAGAAATTCGTATATGAATGATGTAACGTTGAAAATAAATAGGATCTGCCTCGAATGGGCCAATAGGCCTTCTGCAGTTCCCTTTATTCTTCCTCATATAGCCAGTAAGCCTTTTGCGTTTACCTTTATTCATATGTTCTAATGAGTACAAGTTCATGAATGGACATAACAAAAGAGATTACTATTGTATTTAAAGTATCAAGACCAAACAATGTGTATCAATTTAATAAGTTTAGATTTAGGAAATGCCTGGGTAAATACTGCATTAGTAACAGGGGTGTTGGTTTGTGGAACCAATTACCGCGTAAGATAAAAGAAGTAGGATCCATTGATTGTTTTCAGCGTAGACTGGACATATATATAAAATTGATTGGGTGGTTATAAATAGGAAAGGCCTCATATGTTCCAATAGGATTTCTGCTCTTACCTTCATTCTTGGGTTCTTACAATAGTACATAGGTAATGATGTTAAAGTTAATGGATATAAGCTTGTTGGTGGTGAGATTGCAAAACTGATCTGAGTAATTACGACCAGTAAGAATGCAATACCAAAAAATTAATGCTTACACAAACAAATCCACAATCGCCGTGATGAGGGTGTACGGAAATGATGGGATCATCCCTGGCGTACGCTCGAACCCTCATCATTCATTGCCCTTGTGGGTTTGTTCATTTGATGCATCGCGCTATTGTGATTTCTGCGTGTATTAATGCATACATGTTTGAAATAGGGAAAAGAGGATACTAAGAACTTTTTTCTCCAAGCGTTAGAAATGAAATACTTATTCTTCGGTAGCAAATTGTTCATGTTATATTTCTGTAGTTCAGTTTTGGTCGTTATAATATACAATAGACATGAATACACTGGAGAAAGCGTATATCAAAGGAGGACAAAGTTAACTCTCCCTCGTTCTATTGGTCACGATTGCATATCACCAGACTTCACCTGACTAGATATAGTATATAATTCCGCATGCGCAACTCATACCTTCACTTGCTTGATCAGTCCTCTCCTGACTGCACTGTTGCCTTACTCTCGCCCGTTGCTGTAGCCATGGTCAAGACAAAGCCATCTGTGGAGATTTTCGTCTTGCCCAACAAGCTTCTGATGATTAAGGGGCAAGTAAGAATAATGGAGCTCTCAGCAGCTAAGATCTCGAAACTCAGGCGTCGCAACAAAGGCTTGCACAGATATGTTATGTTGAGAAACCTCAAAAGAAGAATGCAGCTCGAGTTAGTGAGGGACACAACGAAATTTGCGGAATGCAGCTCGAGTTAGTGAGGGACACAACGAAATTTGCGGAAGACCTATGTAGCGATAATCCTTCCCCGTAGCTGCTTACCACGAGACACATTAAAATGCACTCCTCAGATATCAACGACCAGTCTGCTTAAGCGACACAGACGAGGACAAATTTGGAATGACCAAAAAATCAATGAATAAATGATCGTAATAAGGTAAATTTGACTGATATTTTAATCGAAACGTTAGTGATAAGACAGCTGGTGTTGTTCATCAGCTATATCTTCCTCATTTTAGGCCCCATTTTCATTTTGAAGTTCAGGTTAAAAGAGGACGCTAGGATTTACCAATTGAAGTGTTAGTAATAGGACACCTGGTGTGGTTCTTCAGCTATATCTTACTCTGGATAGGCCCCATTTAGATTATGCATTTCAAATTTGGTCTCCATAGTATAGTATGGATATATATTCACTTGAACGGGTCCAACGTAAGATGGCAAAGTTTACTCCCCAAATTAGATACCTTTTATATGAAGAAAGATTTAACTAAGATAAAATTGTAATCACAGGAAAGGCAAGGAGTTAGGGGTGACATGATAGAGGTTTAGAAGTGGAAAAATGGACATACCAAAGGGAATAATAATAAGGAATTAATAGGTCAACACAACATAGAACTTGCAACAATAGGTATAAATTGAATAAGTTTAGATTCAGGAAAGACCTGGGTAAATACTGGTTCGGTAGCAGTGTTGTTGATTTGTGTAGCAATTTCCGTGTAACATAATAAAAGTAGGATTCATTGATTGTTGCAAGCGAAGGTTAGAAAATCATGTATGAAAAATGTAACCTGGATATAAATAGGATCTGCCTCGAATGGGCCAATAGGCCTTCTGCAGTTCCCTTCATTCTGCCTCATATAGCCAATAAGTTTTTTGCTTTTACCTTTATTCATATGTTCTAATGCGTACAAGTTCATGAATGGGCATAACAAAAGAGATATTACTATTGTATTAAAAGTATCAAGACCAAACAATGTGTATCAATTTAATAAGTTTAGATTTCGGAAATGCCTGGGTAAATACTGGTTCGGTATCAGTGTTGTTGATTTGTTGAGCAATTTCCATGTAACATAATAGAAGTAGGATTCCTTGATTGTTTCGAGCGTAGGGTAGAAATTCGTATATGAATGATGTAACGTTGAAAATAAATAGGCTCTGCCTCGAATGGGCCAATAGGCCTTCTGCAGTTCCCTTTATTCTTCCTCATATAGCCAGTAAGCCTTTTGCGTTTACCTTTATTCATATGTTCTAATGAGTACAAGTTCATGAATGGACATAACAAAAGAGATTACTATTGTATTTAAAGTATCAAGACCAAACAATGTGTATCAATTTAATAAGTTTAGATTTAGGAAATGCCTGGGTAAATACTGCATTAGTAACAGGGGTGTTGGTTTGTGGAACCAATTACCGCGTAAGATAAAAGAAGTAGGATCCATTGATTGTTTTCAGCGTAGACTGGACATATATATAAAATTGATTGGGTGGTTATAAATAGGAAAGGCCTCATATGTTCCAATAGGATTTCTGCTCTTACCTTCATTCTTGGGTTCTTACAATAGTACATAGGTAATGATGTTAAAGTTAATGGATATAAGCTTGTTGGTGGTGAGATTGCAAAACTGATCTGAGTAATTACGACCAGTAAGAATGCAATACCAAAAAATTAATGCTTACACAAACAAATCCACAATCGCCGTGATGAGGGTGTACGGAAATGATGGGATCATCCCTGGCGTACGCTCGAACCCTCATCATTCATTGCCCTTGTGGGTTTGTTCATTTGATGCATCGCGCTATTGTGATTTCTGCGTGTATTAATGCATACATGTTTCAAATAGGGAAAAGAGGATACTAAGAACTTTTTTCTCCAAGCGTTAGAAATGAAATACTTATTCTTCGGTAGCAAATTGTTCATGTTATATTTCTGTAGTTCAGTTTTGGTCGTTATAATATACAATAGACATGAATACACTGGACATAGACAGCTGGTGTTGTTCATCAGCTATATCTTCCTCATTTTAGGCCCCATTTTCATTTTGAAGTTCAGGTTAAAAGAGGACGCTAGGATTTACCAATTGAAGTGTTAGTAATAGGACACCTGGTGTGGTTCTTCAGCTATATCTTACTCTGGATAGGCCCCATTTAGATTATGCATTTCAAATTTGGTCTCCATAGTATAGTATGGATATATATTCACTTGAACGGGTCCAACGTAAGATGGCAAAGTTTACTCCCCAAATTAGATACCTTTTATATGAAGAAAGATTTAACTAAGATAAAATTGTAATCACAGGAAAGGCAAGGAGTTAGGGGTGACATGATAGAGGTTTAGAAGTGGAAAAATGGACATACCAAAGGGAATAATAATAAGGAATTAATAGGTCAACACAACATAGAACTTGCAACAATAGGTATAAATTGAATAAGTTTAGATTCAGGAAAGACCTGGGTAAATACTGGTTCGGTAGCAGTGTTGTTGATTTGTGTAGCAATTTCCGTGTAACATAATAAAAGTAGGATTCATTGATTGTTGCAAGCGAAGGTTAGAAAATCATGTATGAAAAATGTAACCTGGATATAAATAGGATCTGCCTCGAATGGGCCAATAGGCCTTCTGCAGTTCCCTTCATTCTGCCTCATATAGCCAATAAGTTTTTTGCTTTTACCTTTATTCATATGTTCTAATGCGTACAAGTTCATGAATGGGCATAACAAAAGAGATATTACTATTGTATTAAAAGTATCAAGACCAAACAATGTGTATCAATTTAATAAGTTTAGATTTCGGAAATGCCTGGGTAAATACTGGTTCGGTATCAGTGTTGTTGATTTGTTGAGCAATTTCCATGTAACATAATAGAAGTAGGATTCCTTGATTGTTTCGAGCGTAGGGTAGAAATTCGTATATGAATGATGTAACGTTGAAAATAAATAGGATCTGCCTCGAATGGGCCAATAGGCCTTCTGCAGTTCCCTTTATTCTTCCTCATATTGCCAGTAAGCCTTTTGCGTTTACCTTTATTCATATGTTCTAATGAGTACAAGTTCATGAATGGACATAACAAAAGAGATTACTATTGTATTTAAAGTATCAAGACCAAACAATGTGTATCAATTTAATAAGTTTAGATTTAGGAAATGCCTGGGTAAATACTGCATTAGTAACAGGGGTGTTGGTTTGTGGAACCAATTACCGCGTAAGATAAAAGAAGTAGGATCCATTGATTGTTTTCAGCGTAGACTGGACATATATATAAAATTGATTGGGTGGTTATAAATAGGAAAGGCCTCATATGTTCCAATAGGATTTCTGCTCTTACCTTCATTCTTGGGTTCTTACAATAGTACATAGGTAATGATGTTAAAGTTAATGGATATAAGCTTGTTGGTGGTGAGATTGCAAAACTGATCTGAGTAATTACGACCAGTAAGAATGCAATACCAAAAAATTAATGCTTACACAAACAAATCCACAATCGCCGTGATGAGGGTGTACGGAAATGATGGGATCATCCCTGGCGTACGCTCGAACCCTCATCATTCATTGCCCTTGTGGGTTTGTTCATTTGATGCATCGCGCTATTGTGATTTCTGCGTGTATTAATGCATACATGTTTGAAATAGGGAAAAGAGGATACTAAGAACTTTTTTCTCCAAGCGTTAGAAATGAAATACTTATTCTTCGGTAGCAAATTGTTCATGTTATATTTCTGTAGTTCAGTTTTGGTCGTTATAATATACAATAGACATGAATACACTGGAGAAAGCGTCTATCAAAGGAGGACAAAGTTAACTCTCCCTCGTTCTATTGGTCACGATTGCATATCACCAGACTTCACCTGACTAGATATAGTATATAATTCCGCATGCGCAACTCATACCTTCACTTGCTTGATCAGTCCTCTCCTGACTGCACTGTTGCCTTACTCTCGCCCGTTGCTGTAGCCATGGTCAAGACAAAGCCATCTGTGGAGATTTTCGTCTTGCCCAACAAGCTTCTGATGATTAAGGAGCAAGTAAGAATAATGGAGCTCTCAGCAGCTAAGATCTCGAAACTCAGGCGTCGCAACAAAGGCTTGCACAGATATGTTATGTTGAGAAACCTCAAAAGAAGAATGCAGCTCGAGTTAGTGAGGGACACAACGAAATTTGCGGAATGCAGCTCGAGTTAGTGAGGGACACAACGAAATTTGCGGAAGACCTATGTAGCGATAATCCTTCCCCGTAGCTGCTTACCACGAGACACATTAAAATGCACTCCTCAGATATCAACGACCAGTCTGCTTAAGCGACACAGACGAGGACAAATTTGGAATGACCAAAAAATCAATGAATAAATGATCGTAATAAGGTAAATTTGACTGATATTTTAATCGAAACGTTAGTGATAAGACAGCTGGTGTTGTTCATCAGCTATATCTTCCTCATTTTAGGCCCCATTTTCATTTTGAAGTTCAGGTTAAAAGAGGACGCTAGGATTTACCAATTGAAGTGTTAGTAATAGGACACCTGGTGTGGTTCTTCAGCTATATCTTACTCTGGATAGGCCCCATTTAGATTATGCATTTCAAATTTGGTCTCCATAGTATAGTATGGATATATATTCACTTGAACGGGTCCAACGTAAGATGGCAAAGTTTACTCCCCAAATTAGATACCTTTTATATGAAGAAAGATTTAACTAAGATAAAATTGTAATCACAGGAAAGGCAAGGAGTTAGGGGTGACATGATAGAGGTTTAGAAGTGGAAAAATGGACATACCAAAGGGAATAATAATAAGGAATTAATAGGTCAACACAACATAGAACTTGCAACAATAGGTATAAATTGAATAAGTTTAGATTCAGGAAAGACCTGGGTAAATACTGGTTCGGTAGCAGTGTTGTTGATTTGTGTAGCAATTTCCGTGTAACATAATAAAAGTAGGATTCATTGATTGTTGCAAGCGAAGGTTAGAAAATCATGTATGAAAAATGTAACCTGGATATAAATAGGATCTGCCTCGAATGGGCCAATAGGCCTTCTGCAGTTCCCTTCATTCTGCCTCATATAGCCAATAAGTTTTTTGCTTTTACCTTTATTCATATGTTCTAATGCGTACAAGTTCATGAATGGGCATAACAAAAGAGATATTACTATTGTATTAAAAGTATCAAGACCAAACAATGTGTATCAATTTAATAAGTTTAGATTTCGGAAATGCCTGGGTAAATACTGGTTCGGTATCAGTGTTGTTGATTTGTTGAGCAATTTCCATGTAACATAATAGAAGTAGGATTCCTTGATTGTTTCGAGCGTAGGGTAGAAATTCGTATATGAATGATGTAACGTTGAAAATAAATAGGCTCTGCCTCGAATGGGCCAATAGGCCTTCTGCAGTTCCCTTTATTCTTCCTCATATAGCCAGTAAGCCTTTTGCGTTTACCTTTATTCATATGTTCTAATGAGTACAAGTTCATGAATGGACATAACAAAAGAGATTACTATTGTATTTAAAGTATCAAGACCAAACAATGTGTATCAATTTAATAAGTTTAGATTTAGGAAATGCCTGGGTAAATACTGCATTAGTAACAGGGGTGTTGGTTTGTGGAACCAATTACCGCGTAAGATAAAAGAAGTAGGATCCATTGATTGTTTTCAGCGTAGACTGGACATATATATAAAATTGATTGGGTGGTTATAAATAGGAAAGGCCTCATATGTTCCAATAGGATTTCTGCTCTTACCTTCATTCTTGGGTTCTTACAATAGTACATAGGTAATGATGTTAAAGTTAATGGATATAAGCTTGTTGGTGGTGAGATTGCAAAACTGATCTGAGTAATTACGACCAGTAAGAATGCAATACCAAAAAATTAATGCTTACACAAACAAATCCACAATCGCCGTGATGAGGGTGTACGGAAATGATGGGATCATCCCTGGCGTACGCTCGAACCCTCATCATTCATTGCCCTTGTGGGTTTGTTCATTTGATGCATCGCGCTATTGTGATTTCTGCGTGTATTAATGCATACATGTTTGAAATAGGGAAAAGAGGATACTAAGAACTTTTTTCTCCAAGCGTTAGAAATGAAATACTTATTCTTCGGTAGCAAATTGTTCATGTTATATTTCTGTAGTTCAGTTTTGGTCGTTATAATATACAATAGACATGAATACACTGGAGAAAGCGTCTATCAAAGGAGGACAAAGTTAACTCTCCCTCGTTCTATTGGTCACGATTGCATATCACCAGACTTCACCTGACTAGATATAGTATATAATTCCGCATGCGCAACTCATACCTTCACTTGCTTGATCAGTCCTCTCCTGACTGCACTGTTGCCTTACTCTCGCCCGTTGCTGTAGCCATGGTCAAGACAAAGCCATCTGTGGAGATTTTCGTCTTGCCCAACAAGCTTCTGATGATTAAGGAGCAAGTAAGAATAATGGAGCTCTCAGCAGCTAAGATCTCGAAACTCAGGCGTCGCAACAAAGGCTTGCACAGATATGTTATGTTGAGAAACCTCAAAAGAAGAATGCAGCTCGAGTTAGTGAGGGACACAACGAAATTTGCGGAAGACCTATGTAGCGATAATCCTTCCCCGTAGCTGCTTACCACGAGACACATTAAAATGCACTCCTCAGATATCAACGACCAGTCTGCTTAAGCGACACAGACGAGGACAAATTTGGAATGACCAAAAAATCAATGAATAAATGATCGTAATAAGGTAAATTTGACTGATATTTTAATCGAAACGTTAGTGATAAGACAGCTGGTGTTGTTCATCAGCTATATCTTCCTCATTTTAGGCCCCATTTTCATTTTGAAGTTCAGGTTAAAAGAGGACGCTAGGATTTACCAATTGAAGTGTTAGTAATAGGACACCTGGTGTGGTTCTTCAGCTATATCTTACTCTGGATAGGCCCCATTTAGATTATGCATTTCAAATTTGGTCTCCATACTATAGTATGGATATATATTCACTTGAACGGGTCCAACGTAACATGGCAAAGTTTACTCCCCAAATTAGATACCTTTTATATGAAGAAAGATTTAACTAAGATAAAATTGTAATCACAGGAAAGGCAAGGAGTTAGGGGTGACATGATAGAGGTTTAGAAGTGGAAAAATGGACATACCAAAGGGAATAATAATAAGGAATTAATAGGTCAACACAACATAGAACTTGCAACAATAGGTATAAATTGAATAAGTTTACATTCAGGAAAGACCTGGGTAAATACTGGTTCGGTAGCAGTGTTGTTGATTTGTGTAGCAATTTCCGTGTAACATAATAAAAGTAGGATTCATTGATTGTTGCAAGCGAAGGTTAGAAAATCATGTATGAAAAATGTAACCTGGATATAAATAGGATCTGCCTCGAATGGGCCAATAGGCCTTCTGCAGTTCCCTTCATTCTGCCTCATATAGCCAATAAGTTTTTTGCTTTTACCTTTATTCATATGTTCTAATGCGTACAAGTTCATGAATGGGCATAACAAAAGAGATATTACTATTGTATTAAAAGTATCAAGACCAAACAATGTGTATCAATTTAATAAGTTTAGATTTCGGAAATGCCTGGGTAAATACTGGTTCGGTATCAGTGTTGTTGATTTGTTGAGCAATTTCCATGTAACATAATAGAAGTAGGATTCCTTGATTGTTTCGAGCGTAGGGTAGAAATTCGTATATGATTGATGTAACGTTGAAAATAAATAGGATCTGCCTCGAATGGGCCAATAGGCCTTCTGCAGTTCCCTTTATTCTTCCTCATATTGCCAGTAAGCCTTTTGCGTTTACCTTTATTCATATGTTCTAATGAGTACAAGTTCATGAATGGACATAACAAAAGAGATTACTATTGTATTTAAAGTATCAAGACCAAACAATGTGTATCAATTTAATAGGTTTAGATTTAGGAAATGCCTGGGTAAATACTGCATTAGTAACAGGGGTGTTGGTTTGTGGAACCAATTACCGCGTAAGATAAAAGAAGTAGGATCCATTGATTGTTTTCAGCGTAGACTGGACATATATATAAAATTGATTGGGTGGTTATAAATAGGGAAGGCCTCATATGTTCCAATAGGACTTCTGCTCTTACCTTCATTCTTGGGTTCTTACAATAGTACATAGGTAATGATGTTAAAGTTAATGGATATAAGCTTGTTGGTGGTGAGATTGCAAAACTGATCTGAGTAATTATGACCAGTAAGAATGCAATACCAAAAAATTAATGCTTACACAAACAAATCCACAATCGCCGTGATGAGGGTGTACGGAAATGATGGGATCATCCCTGGCGTACGCTCGAACCCTCATCATTCATTCCCCTTGTGGGTTTGTTCATTTGATGCATCGCGCTATTGTGATTTCTGCGTGTATTAATGCATACATGTTTGAAATAGGGAAAAGAGGATACTAAGAACTTTTTTCTCCAAGCGTTAGAAATGAAATACTTATTCTTCGGTAGCAAATTGTTCATGTTATATTTCTGTAGTTCAGTTTTGGTCGTTATAATATACAATAGACATGAATACACTGGAGAAAGCGTCTATCAAAGGAGGACAAAGTTAACTCTCCCTCGTTCTATTGGTCACGATTGCATATCACCAGACTTCACCTGACTAGTAGTAGGCATCCTTCAGTCTCGGGAGACTATGGAGTTGCGCCCTAGTTGTCAATCCTGGTGCAGCGTCTGGTGTGACTGATGAGGCCAATCCGAGAGTGGCAGTCCATCCCACACCGAGCACAAACGAAGTCCGATTCTGATCTGTCTTCCTGGTTACCGGCTTTCCTTCTCTGTCTCTTTGCCTCCGATTCCTTGGCAAGTGACTCCTCGAACTTGGAGAGACCTCGTTGAACAGACTGCCTCCAGGCTGAACGGTCTGTAGCCAGTGTCTCCCATATAGCAAGATCGACGTCCATGGCTTTCAGGTCCCTTTTGCATACGTCTTTGTACCGTAGCTGGGGCTTGCCTACTGGACGCTTTCCCTGCCTCAGCTCTCCATACAGGAGATCCTTGGGGATCCTGCCGTCGCCCATTCGCACAACGTGCCCGAGCCAGCGCATTCGTCTCTGTTTCAGCATTGTGTACATGCTGGTGATTCTTGCTCTCCCCAAGACGTTGTTGTTTGTCACCTTGTCCTGCCAGGTGATGTCCAAGATGTGTCGAAGGCAGCGCAAGTGGTAGGCATTCAGCCGTCTTTCCTGACGGGCGCGGAGTGTCCAAGACTCACTGCCATAAAGGAGAGTGCTCAGGACACAGGATCTGTAAACCTGAATCTTAGTATACTCAGTTAGCCTATTGTTGGCCCACACTCTCTTTGTCAGTTTGGACATGGTAGTAGATGCCTTACCGATGCGTTTGTTTAGCTCCGTATCAAGAGAGAGGGAGTCAGAGATTGTGGAGCCCAGGTACACGAAGTCGTGAACAACTTCCAGTTTGGAATCAGAGATGCCGATGTCAGGTCGGGAGTCCACTCCTTGTCCCATGACTTGTGTTTTCTTCAGACTGATGGTGAGTCCGAAAGCCTGAGAGGCCTCGCTGAAGCGGGTTATGAGCCGTTGGAGGTCTTCAGCTGAGTGGGCAGTGACTGCTGCGTCGTCGGCAAAGAGGAAGTCGCGCAGACACCTCAGCCGAACCTTTGTCTTGGCTCTCAGCCTGGCGAGGTTAAAGAGCTTCCCATCCGACCTGGTCCGGAGGTAAATGCCTTCCGTGACAGATCCGAAGGCGTGCCGCAGCATAACTGCGAAGAAAATCCCGAATAGGGTTGGAGCCAGTACGCAGCCCTGCTTTACTCCACTTCGGATGTCAAAGGCGCCTGATGTTAGGCCATCAAAGACCACGGTGCCCCTCATGTTCTCATGGAAAGATCTGATGATGCTGAGGAGCCTGGGTGGGCATCCGATCTTGGGGAGGATCTTGAACAGGCCATCCCTGCTGACGAGGTCGAAGGCCTTCGTCAGGTCTATGAAGGCTACAAAGAGTGGCTGCTTCTGTTCCCTGCATTTCTCCTGCAGTTGTCTGAGGGAAAAGACCATGTCGATGGTGGACCTGCCAGCTCTGAATCCACATTGTGATTCTGGATAAACTCTCTCTGCAAGTACTTGGAGCCTCTTCAATGCGACTCGAGCAAACAGCTTTCCGACAATACTGAGGAGGGAGATTCCACGGTAGTTGTTGCAGTCGCCCCTGATTGATGAAGATTAAGCCACCCAAGAGGTGGCACGGGCATGAATCACCTCGAGCCATTACCAGTATCAAAAGATGATACTGGAGATCTGTGGAGGCGCAACTGCACCCTGCGTGACGGGAGATGTCTCCCGGACCAAGTGGTCCAGTCGCCCCTGTCACCTTTATTCTTATACAGTGTGACGATGTTGGCATCCCTCATGTCCTGTGGCACCTCTCCTTCTTCCCAGCAGAGGCAGAGAATTTCGTGCAGCTCCATGAGCAGGCTACCTCTGCAGCACTTCAAGGTCTCAGCAGGAATGCCATCTTTGCCAGGAGCTTTACCAGAAGCAAGGGAGTCTAGGGCATCGCTGAGTTCTTCCAGGGTCGGTTCACTGTCGAGCTCCATTAACACAGGCAGACACTCAATGGCGCTCAGGGCATCTTCGGTGACCACATTGTCCCTGGCGTATAGCTCAGAGTAGTGCTCGACCCAGCGCTTCAGCTGCAGTGTCTGGTCCTGAATCACCTCGCCAGTGGCAGATTTCAGAGGAGCGGTCTTCTTCTGGATTGGGCCGAGGGCCTGCTTGATGCCGTCATACATTCCCCTTACATTGCCTGTATCCGCTGCAGTCTGTATCTGGGAGCAGAGCTGGAGCCAATAGTTGTTGGCACATTGCCTGGCGCTCTGCTGCACTTTGCAGCGGACGGCCCGAAGGATCTGTAAGTTGCGCCGACTTGGGCAGGCTTTGTAGGCTGCCAAGGCGTTTCTCTTCTCTTCGATTACAGGTGTCATCTCTTCCGAGTGAGCCTCGAACCAGTCTGCCGACCTGCTGGTCTTCTTGCCAAAGGTGGAAATGGCAGCGTTGAACACAGCGTCTCTGAAGTGCTCCCATCTTTTACAGGCAGTGACCCCAGCTGGGCCAGGAAGAGCTTCCTCGAGCACGTGTGCAAAATCTTCCACCTTGTCCTGGTTGCGGGTCTTGGTGGTGTCGATGCGAGGTCTGCCCGCCTTTTTCGAGTGATGAATCTTCTTTGGTTGCATCTTGACCCTGCTACATACCAGGGAGTGGTCAGTGTCACAGACAGCACTCTGGTAGCTACGCGTAATCTTGACGCTGGGTAGACTTGCACGCCTGGTAAGAATCAGGTCAAGCTGGTGCCAGTGCTTGGATCTGGGGTGTCTCCAAGATACTCGGTGTTGAGGCTTTGTGCCGAAGAACGTGTTGGTGACACAAAGACCATGAAGGCAGCAGAGTTCTAGCAGACGTTGCCCGTTCTCATTCATCCTTCCTATGCCGAATTGACCCAGGCAAGTGGGCCAAATGTTGTGCTCGGCACCCACTCTGGCGTTGAAGTCGCCGAGGATGAACAGTGGCTCCTTTACAGGGATTCTCGCTATGACTCTGTTGAGGTCATCGTAGAATTTTTCCTTTGCCTCTGCTGGAGAAGTCAGGGTTGGTGCATATGCACTAATTACATTGACTGGTCCTGTTTGGGAGTACAGTTGCAGAGACAGAATTCGTTCGGTTTCCCCCATCGGTGGCATAATGTGTCCCATCAGTGCATTCCTGACGGCAAATCCCACACCATGTTCTCTGGTCTCATCTGGAGGTTCTCCTTGCCAGAAGAAAGAGAAGGTCCTCTCTCTCACAGATCCTGATCCTGGGAGCCTGGTCTCTTGGAGAGCAACAATATCCATCTGCAGCTTGCTCAGCTCCCTATCGATGATTGCTGTTTTTCTGGCGTCATTGATTTCTTGCAGGTCGTCAGAGAAACCTGGTGTCAGTGTCCTGACGTTCCATGTGCCCAGCTTTAGGGCAGTTGATATTTTCTTCTTTGGTTTGGTATTGCTTGGTGCAAAGTTGTCGGGCCGCTTGTCAGTTTTCACCCTAAACCCCACGCACCCAGTGAGGTTAACGGACCGTGGCGAGGCAACACCTTATTGGCTGGGGTTTGCCCAGCTTGAGGCGGGCGGTAGCTGCCCAGTGGGGCGCGATGACCCCTCCCACCGTCGGAAGCAACCCCTGGCGTCACACTCTTCGCCAATCGAGCAGAAGACTTAAAACCGGTAGACTGTCGCTTCCCGTGTTGGTTCGACGCTGTGAGGCGAAGCTGGAGTGTCCTCTCCAGGGCGCAAAGCCTGGGTAGGTAGATATGGAGGAGAAGCTGTTGCCCATGCAGCAGGTCCCCCCTCTCCACGTTGCTGAAATTATCCAATAGAGAGGCAAATGCCAATACGCATGGTTCCAGCAACGTCGCAGGAGCTGCCAGAACGAGGTCGACGTCAACAACGAACTGCCTTAGGGGCTCCAACTCCGGATTTTTCCTCGAGGTTGACTCCTGAAGCCTTCCCAAAAACAAGGGTATGGCCGCAAGGCAGCGGAGGTTTAAAATCAGGGTTTTCCTTCCCCTAGATGGGCTGCCTTCCCAGGCTATCGAGTCCCATCTACCCGGAGCAGCTGGTTTTAAGGCGCCAGAGGCACGCCCTCGCCCCTTCTCCTGTCGGTAAAAGCAGTTCCGCCGGACTTAGACTAAGCCACCCGTGCAGGCCAGGAGTTGGACTTGGTTGTCAGAGGCTATTTGAGACGCATGCCGTATAGGAGCATGTTATAGGTCATGGGAGCTCGTCCCCCATTACCACCCCCTGGCTATGACAACCCCTTGGAACCACGTTGTTTCCTACCTATCTAGTCACCTGACTAGATATAGTATATAATTCCGCATGCGCAACTCATACCTTCACTTGCTTGATCAGTCCTCTCCTGACTGCACTGTTGCCTTACTCTCGCCCGTTGCTGTAGCCATGGTCAAGACAAAGCCATCTGTGGAGATTTTCGTCTTGCCCAACAAGCTTCTGATGATTAAGGAGCAAGTAAGAATAATGGAGCTCTCAGCAGCTAAGATCTCGAAACTCAGGCGTCGCAACAAAGGCTTGCACAGATATGTTATGTTGAGAAACCTCAAAAGAAGAATGCAGCTCGAGTTAGTGAGGGACACAACGAAATTTGCGGAAGACCTATGTAGCGATAATCCTTCCCCGTAGCTGCTTACCACGAGACACATTAAAATGCACTCCTCAGATATCAACGACCAGTCTGCTTAAGCGACACAGACGAGGACAAATTTGGAATGACCAAAAAATCAATGAATAAATGATCGTAATAAGGTAAATTTGACTGATATTTTTATCGAAACGTTAGTGATAAGACAGCTGGTGTTGTTCATCAGCTATATCTTCCTCATTTTAGGCCCCATTTACATTTTGAAGTTCAGGTTAAAAGAGGACGCTAGGATTTACCAATTGAAGTGTTAGTAATAGGACACCTGGTGTTGTTCTTCAGCTATATCTTACTCTGGATAGGCCCCATTTAGATTATGCATTTCAAATTTGGTCTCCATACTATAGTATGGATATAAATTCACTTGAACGTGTCCAACGTAAGATGGCAAAGTTTACTCCCCAAATTAGAAACCTTTTATATGAAGAAAGATTTAACTAAGATAAAATTGTAATCACAGGAAAGGCAAGAAGTTAGGGGTGACATGATAGAGGTTTAGAAGTGGAAAAATGGACATACCAAAGGGAATAATAATAAGGAATTAATAGGTCAACACAACATAGAACTTGCAACAATAGGTATAAATTGAATAAGTTTAGATTCAGGAAAGACCTGGGTAAATACTGGTTCGGTAGCAGTGTTGTTGATTTGTTGAGCAATTTCCGTGTAACATAATAAAAGTAGGATTCATTGATTGTTTCAAGCGAAGGTTAGAAAATCATGTATGAAAAATGTAACCCAGATATAAATAGGATCTGCCTCGAATGGGCCAATAGGCCTTCTGCAGTTCCCTTCATTCTGCCTCATATAGCCAATAAGTTTTTTGCTTTTACCTTTATTCATATGTTCTAATGCGTACAAGTTCATGAATGGGCATAACAAAAGAGATATTACTATTGTATTAAAAGTATCAAGACCAAACAATGTGTATCAATTTAATAAGTTTAGATTTCGGAAATGCCTGGGTAAATACTGGTTCGGTATCAGTGTTGTTGATTTGTTGAGCAATTTCCATGTAACATAATAGAAGTAGGATTCCTTGATTGTTTCGAGCGTAGGGTAGAAATTCGTATATGAATGATGTAACGTTGAAAATAAATAGGATCTGCCTCGAATGGGCCAATAGGCCTTCTGCAGTTCCCTTTATTCTTCCTCATATAGCCAGTAAGCCTTTTGCGTTTACCTTTATTCATATGTTCTAATGAGTACAAGTTCATGAATGGACATAACAAAAGAGATTACTATTGTATTTAAAGTATCAAGACCAAACAATGTGTATCAATTTAATAAGTTTAGATTTAGGAAATGCCTGGGTAAATACTGCATTAGTAACAGGGGTGTTGGTTTGTGGAACCAATTACCGCGTAAGATAAAAGAAGTAGGATCCATTGATTGTTTTCAGCGTAGACTGGACATATATATAAAATTGATTGGGTGGTTATAAATAGGGAAGGCCTCATATGTTCCAATAGGACTTCTGCTCTTACCTTCATTCTTGGGTTCTTACAATAGTACATAGGTAATGATGTTAAAGTTAATGGATATAAGCTTGTTGGTGGTGAGATTGCAAAACTGATCTGAGTAATTACGACCAGTAAGAATGCAATACCAAAAAATTAATGCTTACACAAACAAATCCACAATCGCCGTGATGAGGGTGTACGGAAATGATGGGATCATCCCTGGCGTACGCTCGAACCCTCATCATTCATTGCCCTTGTGGGTTTGTTCATTTGATGCATCGCGCTATTGTGATTTCTGCGTGTATTAATGCATACATGTTTGAAATAGGGAAAAGAGGATACTAAGAACTTTTTTCTCCAAGCGTTAGAAATGAAATACTTATTCTTCCGTAGCAAATTGTTCATGTTATATTTCAGTAGTTCAGTTTTGGTCGTTATAATATACAATAGACATGAATACACTGGAGAAAGCGTCTATCAAAGGAGGACAAAGTTAACTCTCCCTCGTTCTATTGGTCACGATTGCATATCACCAGACTTCACCTGACTAGATATAGTATATAATTCCGCATGCGCAACTCATACTTTCACTTGCTTGATCAGTCCTCTCCTGACTGCACTGTTGCCTTACTCTCGCCCGTTGCTGTAGCCATGGTCAAGACAAAGCCATCTGTGGAGATTTTCGTCTTGCCCAACAAGCTTCTGATGATTAAGGAGCAAGTAAGAATAATGGAGCTCTCAGCAGCTAAGATCTCGAAACTCAGGCGTCGCAACAAAGGCTTGCACAGATATGTTATGTTGAGAAACCTCAAAAGAAGAATGCAGCTCGAGTTAGTGAGGGACACAACGAAATTTGCGGAAGACCTATGTAGCGATAATCCTTCCCCGTAGCTGCTTACCACGAGACACATTAAAATGCACTCCTCAGATATCAACGACCAGTCTGCTTAAGCGACACAGACGAGGACAAATTTGGAATGACCAAAAAATCAATGAATAAATGATCGTAATAAGGTAAATTTGACTGATATTTTTATCGAAACGTTAGTGATAAGACAGCTGGTGTTGTTCATCAGCTATATCTTCCTCATTTTAGGCCCCATTTACATTTTGAAGTTCAGGTTAAAAGAGGACGCTAGGATTTACCAATTGAAGTGTTAGTAATAGGACACCTGGTGTTGTTCTTCAGCTATATCTTACTCTGGATAGGCCCCATTTAGATTATGCATTTCAAATTTGGTCTCCATACTATAGTATGGATATAAATTCACTTGAACGTGTCCAACGTAAGATGGCAAAGTTTACTCCCCAAATTAGAAACCTTTTATATGAAGAAAGATTTAACTAAGATAAAATTGTAATCACAGGAAAGGCAAGGAGTTAGGGGTGACATGATAGAGGTTTAGAAGTGGAAAAATGGACATACCAAAGGGAATAATAATAAGGAATTAATAGGTCAACACAACATAGAACTTGCAACAATAGGTATAAATTGAATAAGTTTAGATTCAGGAAAGACCTGGGTAAATACTGGTTCGGTAGCAGTGTTGTTGATTTGTTGAGCAATTTCCGTGTAACATAATAAAAGTAGGATTCATTGATTGTTTCAAGCGAAGGTTAGAAAATCATGTATGAAAAATGTAACCCAGATATAAATAGGATCTGCCTCGAATGGGCCAATAGGCCTTCTGCAGTTCCCTTCATTCTGCCTCATATAGCCAATAAGTTTTTTGCTTTTCCCTTTTTTCATATGTTCTAATGCGTACAAGTTCATGAATGGGCATAACAAAAGAGATATTACTATTGTATTAAAAGTATCAAGACCAAACAATGTGTATCAATTTAATAAGTTTAGATTTCGGAAATGCCTGGGTAAATACTGGTTCGGTATCAGTGTTGTTGATTTGTTGAGCAATTTCCATGTAACATAATAGAAGTAGGATTCCTTGATTGTTTCGAGCGTAGGGTAGAAATTCGTATATGAATGATGTAACGTTGAAAATAAATAGGATCTGCCTCGAATGGGCCAATAGGCCTTCTGCAGTTCCCTTTATTCTTCCTCATATAGCCAGTAAGCCTTTTGCGTTTACCTTTAATCATATGTTCTAATGAGTACAAGTTCATGAATGGACATAACAAAAGAGATTACTATTGTATTTAAAGTATCAAGACCAAACAATGTGTATCAATTTAATAAGTTTAGATTTAGGAAATGCCTGGGTAAATACTGCATTAGTAACAGGGGTGTTGGTTTGTGGAACCAATTACCGCGTAAGATAAAAGAAGTAGGATCCATTGATTGTTTTCAGCGTAGACTGGACATATATATAAAATTGATTGGGTGGTTATAAATAGGAAAGGCCTCATATGTTCCATTAGGACTTCTGCTCTTACCTTCATTCTTGGGTTCTTACAATAGTACATAGGTAATGATGTTAAAGTTAATGGATATAAGCTTGTTGGTGGTGAGATTGCAAAACTGATCTGAGTAATTACGACCAGTAAGAATGCAATACCAAAAAATTAATGCTTACACAAACAAATCCACAATCGCCGTGATGAGGGTGTACGGAAATGATGGGATCATCCCTGGCGTACGCTCGAACCCTCATCATTCATTGCCCTTGTGAGTTTGTTCATTTGATGCATCGCGCTATTGTGATTTCTGCGTGTATTAATGCATACATGTTTGAAATAGGGAAAAGAGGATACTAAGAACTTTTTTCTCCAAGCGTTAGAAATGAAATACTTATTCTTCCGTAGCAAATTGTTCATGTTATATTTCTGTAGTTCAGTTTTGGTCGTTATAATATACAATAGACATGAATACACTGGAGAAAGCGTCTATCAAAGGAGGACAAAGTTAACTCTCCCTCGTTCTATTGGTCACGATTGCATATCACCAGACTTCACCTGACTAGATATAGTATATAATTCCGCATGCGCAACTCATACCTTCACTTGCTTGATCAGTCCTCTCCTGACTGCACTGTTGCCTTACTCTCGCCCGTTGCTGTAGCCATGGTCAAGACAAAGCCATCTGTGGAGATTTTCGTCTTGCCCAACAAGCTTCTGATGATTAAGGAGCAAGTAAGAATAATGGAGCTCTCAGCAGCTAAGATCTCGAAACTCAGGCGTCGCAACAAAGGCTTGCACAGATATGTTATGTTGAGAAACCTCATAAGAAGAATGCAGCTCGAGTTAGTGAGGGACACAACGAAATTTGCGGAAGACCTATGTAGCGATAATCCTTCCCCGTAGCTGCTTACCACGAGACACATTAAAATGCACTCCTCAGACATCAACGACCAGTCTGCTTAAGGGACACAGACGAGGACAAATTTGGAATGACCAAAAAATCAATGAATAAATGATCGGAATAAGGTAAATTTGACTGATATTTTTATCGAAACGTTAGTGATAAGACAGCTGGTGTTGTTCATCAGCTATATCTTCCTCATTTTAGGCCCAATTTACATTTTGCAGTTAAGGTTAAAAGAGGACGCTGGGATATATCAATTGAAGTGTTAGTAACAAGACACCTGGTGTGTCTTGTTACTAACTATATCAGCTATATCTTCCTCATTTTAGGCCCCATTTACATTTTGCAGTTAAGGTTAAAAGAGGACGCTGGGATATATCAATTGAAGTGTTAGTAACAAGACACCTGGTGTGGTTCTTCAGCTATATCTTACTCTGGATAGGCCCCATTTACATTATGCATTTCAAATTTGGTCTCCATACTATAGTATGGATATATATTCACTTGAACGTGTCCAATGTAAGATGGCAAAGTTTACTCCCCAAATTAGAAACCTTTTATATGAAGAAAGATTTAACTAAGATAAAATTGTAATCACAGGAAAGGCAAGGAGTTAGGGGTGACATGATAGAGGTTTAGAAGTGGAAAAATGGACATACCAAAGGGAATAATAATAAGGAATTAATAGGTCAACACAACATAGAACTTGCAACAATAGGTATAAATTGAATAAGTTTAGATTCAGGAAAGACCTGGGTAAATACTGGTTCGGTAGCAGTGTTGTTGATATGTTGAGCAATTTCCGTGTAACATAATAAAAGTAGGATTCATTGATTGTTGCAAGCGAAGGTTAGAAAATCATGTATGAAAAATGTAACCTGGATATAAATAGGATCTGCCTCGAATGGGCCAATAGGCCTTCTGCAGTTCCCTTCATTCTGCCTCATATAGCCAATAAGTTTTTTGCTTTTACCTTTATTCATATGTTCTAATGCGTACAAGTTCATGAATGGGCATAACAAAAGAGATATTACTATTGTATTAAAAGTATCAAGACCAAACAATGTGTATCAATTTAATAAGTTTAGATTTCGGAAATGCCTGGGTAAATACTGGTTCGGTATCAGTGTTGTTGATTTGTTGAGCAATTTCCATGTAACATAATAGAAGTAGGATTCCTTGATTGTTTCGAGCGTAGGGTAGAAATTCGTATATGAATGATGTAACGTTGAAAATAAATAGGATCTGCCTCGAATGGGCCAATAGGCCTTCTGCAGTTCCCTTTATTCTTCCTCATATAGCCAGTAAGCCTTTTGCGTTTACCTTTATTCATATGTTCTAATGAGTACAAGTTCATGAATGGACATAACAAAAGAGATTACTATTGTATTTAAAGTATCAAGACCAAACAATGTGTATCAATTTAATAAGTTTAGATTTAGGAAATGCCTGGGTAAATACTGCATTAGTAACAGGGGTGTTGGTTTGTGGAACCAATTACCGCGTAAGATAAAAGAAGTAGGATCCATTGATTGTTTTCAGCGTAGACTGGACATATATATAAAATTGATTGGGTGGTTATAAATAGGAAAGGCCTCATATGTTCCAATAGGACTTCTGCTCTTACCTTCATTCTTGGGTTCTTACAATAGTACATAGGTAATGATGTTAAAGTTAATGGATATAAGCTTGTTGGTGGTGAGATTGCAAAACTGATCTGAGTAATTACGACCAGTAAGAATGCAATACCAAAAAATTAATGCTTACACAAACAAATCCACAATCGCCGTGATGAGGGTGTACGGAAATGATGGGATCATCCCTGGCGTACGCTCGAACCCTCATCATTCATTGCCCTTGTGGGTTTGTTCATTTGATGCATCGCGCTATTGTGATTTCTGCGTGTATTAATGCATACATGTTTGAAATAGGGAAAAGAGGATACTAAGAACTTTTTTCTCCAAGCGTTAGAAATGAAATACTTATTCTTCCGTAGCAAATTGTTCATGTTATATTTCAGTAGTTCAGTTTTGGTCGTTATAATATACAATAGACATGAATACACTGGAGAAAGCGTCTATCAAAGGAGGACAAAGTTAACTCTCCCTCGTTCTATTGGTCACGATTGCATATCACCAGACTTCACCTGACTAGATATAGTATATAATTCCGCATGCGCAACTCATACCTTCACTTGCTTGATCAGTCCTCTCCTGACTGCACTGTTGCCTTACTCTCGCCCGTTGCTGTAGCTATGGTCAAGACAAAGCCATCTGTGGAGATTTTCGTCTTGCCCAACAAGCTTCTGATGATTAAGGAGCAAGTAAGAATAATGGAGCTCTCAGCAGCTAAGATCTCGAAACTCAGGCGTCGCAACAAAGGCTTGCACAGATATGTTATGTTGAGAAACCTCAAAAGAAGAATGCAGCTCGAGTTAGTGAGGGACACAACGAAATTTGCGGAAGACCTATGTAGCGATAATCCTTCCCCGTAGCTTCTTACCACGAGACACATTAAAATGCACTCCTCAGACATCAACGACCAGTCTGCTTAAGGGACACAGACGAGGACAAATTTGGAATGACCAAAAAATCAATGAATAAATGATCGGAATAAGGTAAATTTGACTGATATTTTTATCGAAACGTTAGTGATAAGACAGCTGGTGTTGTTCATCAGCTATATCTTCCTCATTTTAGGCCCCATTTACATTTTGCAGTTAAGGTTAAAAGAGGACGCTGGGATATATCAATTGAAGTGTTAGTAACAAGACACCTGGTGTGTCTTGTTACTAACTATATCAGCTATATCTTCCTCATTTTAGGCCCCATTTACATTTTGCAGTTAAGGTTAAAAGAGGACGCTGGGATATATCAATTGAAGTGTTAGTAACAAGACACCTGGTGTGGTTCTTCAGCTATATCTTACTCTGGATAGGCCCCATTTACATTATGCATTTCAAATTTGGTCTCCATACTATAGTATGGATATATATTCACTTGAACGTGTCCAACGTAAGATGGCAAAGTTTACTCCCCAAATTAGAAACCTTTTATATGAAGAAAGATTTAACTAAGATAAAATTGTAATCACGGGAAAGGCAAGGAGTTAGGGGTGACATGATAGAGGTTTAGAAGTGGAAAAATGGACATACCAAAGGGAATAATAATAAGGAATTAATAGGTCAACACAACATAGAACTTGTAACAATAGGTATAAATTGAATAAGTTTATATTCAGGAAAGACCTGGGTAAATACTGGTTCGGTAGCAGTGTTGTTGATTTGTTGAGCAATTTCCGTGTAACATTATAAAAGTAGGATTCATTGATTGTTGCAAGCGAAGGTTAGAAAATCATGTATGAAAAATGTAACCTGGATATAAATAGGATCTGCCTCGAATGGGCCAATAGGCCTTCTGCAGTTCCCTTCATTCTGCCTCATATAGCCAATAAGTTTTTTGCTTTTACCTTTATTCATATGTTCTAATGCGTACAAGTTCATGAATGGGCATAACAAAAGAGATATTACTATTGTATTAAAAGTATCAAGACCAAACAATGTGTATCAATTTAATAAGTTTAGATTTCGGAAATGCCTGGATAAATACTGGTTCGGTATCAGTGTTGTTGATTTGTTGAGCAATTTCCATGTAACATAATAGAAGTAGGATTCCTTGATTGTTTCGAGCGTAGGGTAGAAATTCGTATATGAATGATGTAACGTTGAAAATAAATAGGATCTGCCTCAAATGGGCCAATAGGCCTTCTGCAGTTCCCTTTATTCTTCCTCATATAGCCAGTAAGCCTTTTGCGTTTACCTTTAATCATATGTTCTAATGAGTACAAGTTCATGAATGGACATAACAAAAGAGATTACTATTGTATTTAAAGTATCAAGACCAAACAATGTGTATCAATTTAATAAGTTTAGATTTAGGAAATGCCTGGGTAAATACTGCATTAGTAACAGGGGTGTTGGTTTGTGGAACCAATTACCGCGTAAGATAAAAGAAGTAGGATCCATTGATTGTTTTCAGCGTAGACTGGACATATATATAAAATTGATTGGGTGGTTATAAATAGGAAAGGCCTCATATGTTCCAATAGGACTTCTGCTCTTACCTTCATTCTTGGGTTCTTACAATAGTACATAGGTAATGATGTTAAAGTTAATGGATATAAGCTTGTTGGTGGTGAGATTGCAAAACTGATCTGAGTAATTACGACCAGTAAGAATGCAATACCAAAAAATTAATGCTTACACAAACAAATCCACAATCGCCGTGATGAGGGTGTACGGAAATGATGGGATCATCCCTGGCGTACGCTCGAACCCTCATCATTCATTGCCCTTGTGGGTTTGTTCATTTGATGCATCGCGCTATTGTGATTTCTGCGTGTATTAATGCATACATGTTTGAAATAGGGAAAAGAGGATACTAAGAACTTTTTTCTCCAAGCGTTAGAAATGAAATACTTATTCTTCCGTAGCAAATTGTTCATGTTATATTTCTGTAGTTCAGTTTTGGTCGTTATAATATACAATAGACATGAATACACTGGAGAAAGCGTCTATCAAAGGAGGACAAAGTTAACTCTCCCTCGTTCTATTGGTCACGATTGCATATCACCAGACTTCACCTGACTAGATATAGTATATAATTCCGCATGCGCAACTCATACCTTCACTTGCTTGATCAGTCCTCTCCTGACTGCACTGTTGCCTTACTCTCGCCCGTTGCTGTAGCCATGGTCAAGACAAAGCCATCTGTGGAGATTTTCGTCTTGCCCAACAAGCTTCTGATGATTAAGGAGCAAGTAAGAATAATGGAGCTCTCAGCAGCTAAGATCTCGAAACTCAGGCGTCGCAACAAAGGCTTGCACAGATATGTTATGTTGAGAAACCTCAAAAGAAGAATGCAGCTCGAGTTAGTGAGGGACACAACGAAATTTGCGGAAGACCTATGTAGCGATAATCCTTCCCCGTAGCTGCTTACCACGAGACACATTAAAATGCACTCCTCAGACATCAACGACCAGTCTGCTTAAGGGACACAGACGAGGACAAATTTGGAATGACCAAAAAATCAATGAATAAATGATCGGAATAAGGTAAATTTGACTGATATTTTTATCGAAACGTTAGTGATAAGACAGCTGGTGTTGTTCATCAGCTATATCTTCCTCATTTTAGGCCCAATTTACATTTTGCAGTTAAGGTTAAAAGAGGACGCTGGGATATATCAATTGAAGTGTTAGTAACAAGACACCTGGTGTGTCTTGTTACTAACTATATCAGCTATATCTTCCTCATTTTAGGCCCCATTTACATTTTGCAGTTAAGGTTAAAAGAGGACGCTGGGATATATCAATTGAAGTGTTAGTAACAAGACACCTGGTGTGGTTCTTCAGCTATATCTTACTCTGGATAGGCCCCATTTACATTATGCATTTCAAATTTGGTCTCCATACTATAGTATGGATATATATTCACTTGAACGTGTCCAACGTAAGATGGCAAAGTTTACTCCCCAAATTAGAAACCTTTTATATGAAGAAAGATTTAACTAAGATAAAATTGTAATCACAGGAAAGGCAAGGAGTTAGGGGTGACATGATAGAGGTTTAGAAGTGGAAAAATGGACATACCAAAGGGAATAATAATAAGGAATTAATAGGTCAACACAACATAGAACTTGCAACAATAGGTATAAATTGAATAAGTTTAGATTCAGGAAAGACCTGGGTAAATACTGGTTCGGTAGCAGTGTTGTTGATATGTTGAGCAATTTCCGTGTAACATAATAAAAGTAGGATTCATTGATTGTTGCAAGCGAAGGTTAGAAAATCATGTATGAAAAATGTAACCTGGATATAAATAGGATCTGCCTCGAATGGGCCAATAGGCCTTCTGCAGTTCCCTTCATTCTGCCTCATATAGCCAATAAGTTTTTTGCTTTTACCTTTATTCATATGTTCTAATGCGTACAAGTTCATGAATGGGCATAACAAAAGAGATATTACTATTGTATTAAAAGTATCAAGACCAAACAATGTGTATCAATTTAATAAGTTTAGATTTCGGAAATGCCTGGGTAAATACTGGTTCGGTATCAGTGTTGTTGATTTGTTGAGCAATTTCCATGTAACATAATAGAAGTAGGATTCCTTGATTGTTTCGAGCGTAGGGTAGAAATTCGTATATGAATGATGTAACGTTGAAAATAAATAGGATCTGCCTCGAATGGGCCAATAGGCCTTCTGCAGTTCCCTTTATTCTTCCTCATATAGCCAGTAAGCCTTTTGCGTTTACCTTTATTCATATGTTCTAATGAGTACAAGTTCATGAATGGACATAACAAAAGAGATTACTATTGTATTTAAAGTATCAAGACCAAACAATGTGTATCAATTTAATAAGTTTAGATTTAGGAAATGCCTGGGTAAATACTGCATTAGTAACAGGGGTGTTGGTTTGTGGAACCAATTACCGCGTAAGATAAAAGAAGTAGGATCCATTGATTGTTTTCAGCGTAGACTGGACATATATATAAAATTGATTGGGTGGTTATAAATAGGAAAGGCCTCATATGTTCCAATAGGACTTCTGCTCTTACCTTCATTCTTGGGTTCTTACAATAGTACATAGGTAATGATGTTAAAGTTAATGGATATAAGCTTGTTGGTGGTGAGATTGCAAAACTGATCTGAGTAATTACGACCAGTAAGAATGCAATACCAAAAAATTAATGCTTACACAAACAAATCCACAATCGCCGTGATGAGGGTGTACGGAAATGATGGGATCATCCCTGGCGTACGCTCGAACCCTCATCATTCATTGCCCTTGTGGGTTTGTTCATTTGATGCATCGCGCTATTGTGATTTCTGCGTGTATTAATGCATACATGTTTGAAATAGGGAAAAGAGGATACTAAGAACTTTTTTCTCCAAGCGTTAGAAATGAAATACTTATTCTTCCGTAGCAAATTGTTCATGTTATATTTCAGTAGTTCAGTTTTGGTCGTTATAATATACAATAGACATGAATACACTGGAGAAAGCGTCTATCAAAGGAGGACAAAGTTAACTCTCCCTCGTTCTATTGGTCACGATTGCATATCACCAGACTTCACCTGACTAGATATAGTATATAATTCCGCATGCGCAACTCATACCTTCACTTGCTTGATCAGTCCTCTCCTGACTGCACTGTTGCCTTACTCTCGCCCGTTGCTGTAGCCATGGTCAAGACAAAGCCATCTGTGGAGATTTTCGTCTTGCCCAACAAGCTTCTGATGATTAAGGAGCAAGTAAGAATAATGGAGCTCTCAGCAGCTAAGATCTCGAAACTCAGGCGTCGCAACAAAGGCTTGCACAGATATGTTATGTTGAGAAACCTCAAAAGAAGAATGCAGCTCGAGTTAGTGAGGGACACAACGAAATTTGCGGAAGACCTATGTAGCGATAATCCTTCCCCGTAGCTGCTTACCACGAGACACATTAAAATGCACTCCTCAGACATCAACGACCAGTCTGCTTAAGGGACACAGACGAGGACAAATTTGGAATGACCAAAAAATCAATGAATAAATGATCGGAATAAGGTAAATTTGACTGATATTTTTATCGAAACGTTAGTGATAAGACAGCTGGTGTTGTTCATCAGCTATATCTTCCTCATTTTAGGCCCCATTTACATTTTGCAGTTAAGGTTAAAAGAGGACGCTGGGATATATCAATTGAAGTGTTAGTAACAAGACACCTGGTGTGTCTTGTTACTAACTATATCAGCTATATCTTCCTCATTTTAGGCCCCATTTACATTTTGCAGTTAAGGTTAAAAGAGGACGCTGGGATATATCAATTGAAGTGTTAGTAACAAGACACCTGGTGTGGTTCTTCAGCTATATCTTACTCTGGATAGGCCCCATTTACATTATGCATTTCAAATTTGGTCTCCATACTATAGTATGGATATATATTCACTTGAACGTGTCCAACGTAAGATGGCAAAGTTTACTCCCCAAATTAGAAACCTTTTATATGAAGAAAGATTTAACTAAGATAAAATTGTAATCACGGGAAAGGCAAGGAGTTAGGGGTGACATGATAGAGGTTTAGAAGTGGAAAAATGGACATACCAAAGGGAATAATAATAAGGAATTAATAGGTCAACACAACATAGAACTTGTAACAATAGGTATAAATTGAATAAGTTTATATTCAGGAAAGACCTGGGTAAATACTGGTTCGGTAGCAGTGTTGTTGATTTGTTGAGCAATTTCCGTGTAACATAATAAAAGTAGGATTCATTGATTGTTGCAAGCGAAGGTTAGAAAATCATGTATGAAAAATGTAACCTGGATATAAATAGGATCTGCCTCGAATGGGCCAATAGGCCTTCTGCAGTTCCCTTCATTCTGCCTCATATAGCCAATAAGTTTTTTGCTTTTACCTTTATTCATATGTTCTAATGCGTACAAGTTCATAAATGGGCATAACAAAAGATATATTACTATTGTATTAAAAGTATCAAGACCAAACAATGTGTATCAATTTAATAAGTTTAGATTTCGGAAATGCCTGGGTAAATACTGGTTCGGTATCAGTGTTGTTGATTTGTTGAGCAATTTCCATGTAACATAATAGAAGTAGGATTCCTTGATTGTTTCGAGCGTAGGGTAGAAATTCGTATATGAATGATGTAACGTTGAAAATAAATAGGATCTGCCTCGAATGGGCCAATAGGCCTTCTGCAGTTCCCTTTATTTTTCCTCATATAGCCAGTAAGCCTTTTGCGTTTACCTTTATTCATATGTTCTAATGAGTACAAGTTCATGAATGGACATAACAAAAGAGATTACTATTGTATTTAAAGTATCAAGACCAAACAATGTGTATCAATTTAATAAGTTTAGATTTAGGAAATGCCTGGGTAAATACTGCATTAGTAACAGGGGTGTTGGTTTGTGGAACCAATTACCGCGTAAGATAAAAGAAGTAGGATCCATTGATTGTTTTCAGCGTAGACTGGACATATATATAAAATTGATTGGGTGGTTATAAATAGGAAAGGCCTCATATGTTCCAATAGGACTTCTGCTCTTACCTTCATTCTTGGGTTCTTACAATAGTACATAGGTAATGATGTTAAAGTTAATGGATATAAGCTTGTTGGTGGTGAGATTGCAAAACTGATCTGAGTAATTATGACCAGTAAGAATGCAATACCAAAAAATTAATGCTTACACAAACAAATCCACAATCGCCGTGATGAGGGTGTACGGAAATGATGGGATCATCCCTGGCGTACGCTCGAACCCTCATCATTCATTGCCCTTGTGGGTTTGTTCATTTGATGCGTCGCTCTATTGTGATTTCTGCGTGTATTAATGCATACATGTTTGAAAAAGGGAAAAGAGGATACTAAGAACTTTTTTCTCCAAGCGTTAGAAATGAAATACTTATTCTTCGGTAGCAAATTGTTCATGTTATATTTCTGTAGTTCAGTTTTGGTCGTTATAATATACAATGGACATGAATACACTGGAGAAAGCGTCTATCAAAGGAGGACAAAGTTAACTCTCCCTCGTTCTATTGGTCACGATTGCATATCACCAGACTTCACCTGACTAGATATAGTATATAATTCCGCATGCGCAACTCATACCTTCACTTGCTTGATCTGTCCTCTCCTGACTGCACTGTTGCCTTACTCTCGCCCGTTGCTGTAGCCATGGTCAAGACAAAGCCATCTGTGGAGACTTTCGTCTTGCCCAACAAGCTTCTGATGATTAAGGAGCAAGTAAGAATAATAGAGCTCTCAGCAGCTAAGATCTCGAAACTCAGGCGTCGCAACAAAGGCTTGCACAGATATGTTGAGAAACCTCAAAAGAAGAATGCAGCTCGAGTTAGTGAGGGACACAACGAAATTTGCGGAAGACCTATGTAGCGATAATCCTTCCCCGTAGCTGCTTACCACGAGACACATTAAAATGCACTCTTCAGACATCAACGACCAGTCTGCTTAAGGGACACAGACGAGGACAAATTTGGAATGACCAAAAAATCAATGAATAAATGATCGGAATAAGGTAAATTTGACTGATATTTTTATCGAAACGTTAGTGATAAGACAGCTGGTGTTGCTCATCAGCTATATCTTCCTCATTTTAGGCCCCATTTACATTTTGAAGTTCAGGTTAAAAGAGGACGCTAGGATTTACCAATTGAAGTGTTAGTAATAGGACACCTGGTGTGGTTCTTCAGCTATATCTTACTCTGGATAGGCCCCATTTACATTATGCATTTCAAATTTGGTCTCCATACTATAGTATGGATATAAATTCCCTTGAACGTGTCCAACTTAAGATGGCAAAGTTTACTCCCCAAATTAGAAACCTTTAATATGAAGAAAGAATTAACTAAGATAAAATTGTAATCACAGGAAAGGCAAGGTGTTAGGGGTGACATGATAGAGGTTTAGAAGTGGAAAAATGGACATACCAAAGCAAATAATAATAAGGAATTAATAGGTCAACACAACATAGAACTTGCAACAATAGGTATAAATTGAATAAGTTTAGATTCAGGAAAGACCTGGGTAAATACTGGTTCGGTAGCAGTGTTGTTGATTTGTTGAGCAATTTCCGTGTAACATAATAAAAGTAGGATTCATTGATTGTTTCAAGCGAAGGTTAGAAAATCATGTATGAAAAATGTAACCTGGATATAAATAGGATCTGCCTCGAATGGGCCAATAGGCCTTCTGCAGTTCCCTTCATTCTGCCTCATATAGCCAATAAGTTTTTTGCTTTTACCTTTATTCATATGTTCTAATGCGTACAACAAAAGAGATATTACTATTGTATTAAAAGTATCAAGACCAAACAATGTGTATCAATTTAATAAGTTTAGATTTCGGAAATGCCTGGGTAAATACTGGTTCGGTATCAGTGTTGTTGATTTGTTGAGCAATTTCCATGTAACATAATAGAAGATGGATTCCTTGATTGTTTCGAGCGTAGGGTAGAAATTCGAATATGAATGATGTAACCTGGATATAAATAGGATCTGCCTCGAATGGGCCAATAGGCCTTCTGCAGTTCCCTTCATTCTGCCTCATATAGCCAGTAAGTCTTTTGCTTTTACCTTTATTCATATGTTCTAATGCGTACAAGTTCATGAATGGACATAACAAAAGAGATATTACTATTGTATTAAAAGTATCAAGACCAAACAATATGTATCAATTTAATAAGTTTAGATTTCGGAAATGCCTGGGTAAATACTGGTTCGGTAGCAGTGTTGTTGATTTGTTGAGCAATTTCCATGTAACATAATAGAAGATGGATTCCTTGATTGTTTCGAGCGTAGGGTAGAAATTCGAATATGAATGATGTAACCTGGATATAAATAGGATCTGCCTCGAATGGGCCAATAGGCCTTCTGCAGTTCCCTTCATTCTTCCTCATATAACCAGTAAGCCTTTTGCGTTTACCTTTATTCATATGTTCTAATGAGTACAAGTTCATGAATGGACATAACAAAAGAGATATTACTATTGTATTTAAAGTATCAACACCAAACAATGTGTATCAATTTAATAAGTTTAGATTTAGGAAATGCCTGGGTAAATACTGCATTGGTAACAGGGGTGTTGGTTTGTGGAACCAATTACCGCGTAAGATAAAAGAAGTAGGATCCATTGATTGTTTTCAGCGTAGAATGGACATATATATAAAATTGATTGGGTGGTTATAACAACCTGTCCTCTTAAAAAGAACGTCGCTTTTGGCCGTTTGCCCGTATGGCCGAATTTGGACGTAATTTGAAAATGAAAAAAAAATGAAAATAAATTGGGGATTGTTTTCAACAACAGTAAGTTAAGGGTCCTCTGATAGGTTAGGTAGGCAGGAAATTCTCATAAAGTTTCATAACGTTTTGAAAAATGTTAATTTAAAGTGTCCTCTCATAACCTCTGCGCGTACGCCGGACGACTCAAATAGAAAACGGAACAGAACGTCACTTTTGTGAGTCGATTTCACTTCAAATTACGTCCAAATTTGGCCATAGCGCGCATAAGAGCGAAAAATGACGTTATTTTTAAGAGGACGGGTTGGGTTATAAATAGGAAAGGCCTCATATATTCCAATAGGACTTCTGCTCTTACCTTCATTCTTGGGTTCTTACAATAGTACATAGGTAATGATGTTAAAGTTAATGGATATAAGCTTGTTGGTGGTGAGATTGCAAAACTGATCTGAGTAATTACGACCAGTAAGAATGCAATACCAAAAAATTAATGCTTACACAAACAAATCCACAATCGCCGTGATGAGGGTGTACGGAAGTGATGGGATCATCCCTGGCGTACGCTCGAACCCTCATCATTCATTGCCCTTGTGGGTTTGTTCATTTGATGCATCGCTCTATTGTGATTTCTGCGTGTATTAATGCATACATGTTTGAAATAGGGAAAAGAGGATACTAAGAACTTTTTTCTCCAAGCGTTAGAAATGAAATACTTATTCTTCGGTAGCAAATTGTTCATGTTATATTTCTGTAGTACAGTTTTGGTCGTTATAATATACAATGGACATGAATACACTGGAGAAAGCGTCTATCAAAGGAGGACAAAGTTACCTCTCCCTCGTTATATTGGCCACGATTGCATATCACCAGACTTCACCTGACTAGATATAGTATATAATTCCGCATGCGCAACTCATACCTTCACTTGCTTGATCAGTCCTCTCCTGACTGCACTGTTGCCTTACTCTCGCCCGTTGCTGTAGCCATGGTCAAGACAAAGCCATCTGTGGAGATTTTCGTCTTGCCCAACAAGCTTCTGATGATTAAGGAGCAAGTAAGAATAATGGAGCTCTCAGCAGCTAAGATCTCGAAACTCAGGCGTCGCAACAAAGGCTTGCACAGATATTTTATGTTGAGAAACCTCAAAAGAAGAATGCAGCTCGAGTTAGTGAGGGACACAACGAAATTTGCGGAAGACCTATGTAGCGATAATCCTTCCCCGTAGCTGCTTATCACGAGACACGTTAAATGCACTCCTCAGACATCAACGACCAGTCTCCTTAAGGGGCACAGACGAGGACAAATTTGGAATGACCAAAAAATCAATGAATAAATAATCGTAATAAGGTAAATTTGACTGATATTTTTATCGAAACGTTAGTGATAAGACAGCTGGTGTTGTTCATCAGCTATATCTTCCTCATTTTAGGCCCCATTTACATTTTGAAGTTCAGGTTAAAAGAGGACGCTAGGATTTACCAATTGAAGTGTTAGTAATAGGACACCTGGTGTGGTTCTTCAGCTATATCTTACTCTGGATAGGCCCCATTTACATTATGCATTTCAAATTTGGTCTCCATACTATAGTATGGATATAAATTCACTTGAACGTGTCCAACTTAAGATGGCAAAGTTTACTCCCCAAATTAGAAACCTTTAATATGAAGAAAGATTTAACTAAGATAAAATTGTAATCACAGGAAAGGCAAGGAGTTAGGGGTGACATGATAGAGGTTTAGAAGTGGAAAAATGGACATACCAAAGCAAATAATAAAAAGAATTAATAGGTCAACACAACATAGAACTTGCAACAATAAGTATAAATTGAATAAGTTTAGATTCAGGAAAGACCTGGGTAAATACTGGTTCGGTAGCAGTGTTGTTGATTTGTTGAGCAATTTCCGTGTAACATAATAACAGTAGGATTCATTGATTGTTTCAAGCGAAGGTTAGAAAATCATGTATGAAAAATGTAACCCGGATATAAATAGGATCTGCCTCGAATGGGCCAATAGGCCTTCTGCAGTTCCCTTCATTCTGCCTCATATAGCCAATAAGTTTTTTGCTTTTACCTTTATTCATATGTTCTAATGCGTACAAGTTCATGAATGGACATAACAGAAGAGATATTACTATTGTATTAAAAGTATCAAGACCAAACAATGTGTATCAATTTAATAAGTTTAGATTTCGGAAATGCCTGGGTAAATACTGGTTCGGTATCAGTGTTGCTGATTTGTTGAGCAATTTCCATGTAACATAATAGAAGTAGGATTCCTTGATTGTTTCGAGCGTAGGGTAGAAATTCGAATATGAATGATGTAACGTTGAAAATAAATAGGATCTGCCTCGAATGGGCCAATAGGCCTTCTGCAGTTCCCTTCATTCTGCCTCATATAGCCAGTAAGTCTTTTGCTTTTACCTTTATTCATATGTTCTAATGCGTACAAGTTCATGAATGGACATAACAAAAGAGATATTACTATTGTATTAAAAGTATCAAGACCAAACAATATGTATCAATTTAATAAGTTTAGATTTCGGAAATGCCTGGGTAAATACTGGTTCGGTAGCAGTGTTGTTGATTTGTTGAGCAATTTCCGTGTAACATAATAGAAGTAGGATTCCTTGATTGTTTCAAGCGTAGGGTAGAAATTCATATATGAATGATGTAACGTGGAAAATAAATAGGATCTGCCTCGAATGGGCCAATAGGCCTTCTGCAGTTCCCTTCATTCTTCCTCATATAGCCAGTAAGCCTTTTGCGTTTACCTTTATTCATATGTTCTAATGAGTACAAGTTCATGAATGGACATAACAAAAGAGATATTACTATTGTATTTAAAGTATCAAGACCAAACAATGTGTATCAATTTAATAAGTTTAGATTTAGGAAATGCCTGGGTAAATACTGCATTGGTAACAGGGGTGTTGGTTTGTGGAACCAATTACCGCGTAAGATAAAAGAAGTAGGATCCATTGATTGTTTTCAGCGTAGAATGGACATATATATAAAATTGATTGGGTGGTTATAACAACCTGTCCTCTTAAAAAGAACGTCGCTTTTGGCCGTTTGCCCGTATGGCCGAATGTGGACGTAATTTGAAAATGAAAAAAAAATGAAAATAAATTGGGGATTTTTTTCAACAACAGTAAGTTAAGGGTCCTCTGATAGGTTAGGTAGGCAGGAAATTCTCATAAAGTTTCATAACGTTTTGAAAAATGTTAATTTAAAGTGTCCTCTCATAACCTCTGCGCGTACGCCGGACGACTCAAATAGAAAACGGAACAGAACGTCACTTTTGTGAGTCGATTTCACTTCAAATTACGTCCAAATTTGGCCATAGCGCGCATAAGAGCGAAAAATGACGTTATTTTTAAGAGGACGGGTTGGGTTATAAATAGGAAAGGCCTCATATATTCCAATAGGACTTCTGCTCTTACCTTCATTCTTGGGTTCTTACAATAGTACATAGGTAATGATGTTAAAGTTAATGGATATAAGCTTGTTGGTGGTGAGATTGCAAAACTGATCTGAGTAATTACGACCAGTAAGAATGCAATACCAAAAAATTAATGCTTACACAAACAAATCCACAATCGCCGTGATGAGGGTGTACGGAAGTGATGGGATCATCCCTGGCGTACGCTCGAACCCTCATCATTCATTGCCCTTGTGGGTTTGTTCATTTGATGCATCGCTCTATTGTGATTTCTGCGTGTATTAATGCATACATGTTTGAAATAGGGAAAAGAGGATACTAAGAACTTTTTTCTCCAAGCGTTAGAAATGAAATACTTATTCTTCGGTAGCAAATTGTTCATGTTATATTTCTGTAGTACAGTTTTGGTCGTTATAATATACAATGGACATGAATACACTGGAGAAAGCGTCTATCAAAGGAGGACAAAGTTACCTCTCCCTCGTTATATTGGCCACGATTGCATATCACCAGACTTCACCTGACTAGATATAGTATATAATTCCGCATGCGCAACTCATACCTTCACTTGCTTGATCAGTCCTCTCCTGACTGCACTGTTGCCTTACTCTCGCCCGTTGCTGTAGCCATGGTCAAGACAAAGCCATCTGTGGAGATTTTCGTCTTGCCCAACAAGCTTCTGATGATTAAGGAGCAAGTAAGAATAATGGAGCTCTCAGCAGCTAAGATCTCGAAACTCAGGCGTCGCAACAAAGGCTTGCACAGATATTTTATGTTGAGAAACCTCAAAAGAAGAATGCCGCTCGAGTTAGTGAGGGACACAACGAAATTTGCGGAAGACCTATGTAGCGATAATCCTTCCCCGTAGCTGCTTATCACGAGACACGTTAAATGCACTCCTCAGACATCAACAACCAGTCTCCTTAAGGGACACAGACGAGGACAAATTTGGAATGACCAAAAAATCAATGAATAAATAATCGTAATAAGGTAAATTTGACTGATATTTTTATCGAAACGTTAGTGATAAGACAGCTGGTGTTGTTCATCAGCTATATCTTCCTCATTTTAGGCCCCATTTACATTTTGAAGTTCAGGTTAAAAGAGGACGCTAGGATTTACCAATTGAAGTGTTAGTAATAGGACACCTGGTGTGGTTCTTCAGCTATATCTTACTCTGGATAGGCCCCATTTACATTATGCATTTCAAATTTGGTCTCCATACTATAGTATGGATATAAATTCACTTGAACGTGTCCAACTTAAGATGGCAAAGTTTACTCCCCAAATTAGAAACCTTTAATATGAAGAAAGATTTAACTAAGATAAAATTGTAATCACAGGAAAGGCAAGGAGTTAGGGGTGACATGATAGAGGTTTAGAAGTGGAAAAATGGACATACCAAAGCAAATAATAAAAAGAATTAATAGGTCAACACAACATAGAACTTGCAACAATAAGTATAAATTGAATAAGTTTAGATTCAGGAAAGACCTGGGTAAATACTGGTTCGGTAGCAGTGTTGTTGATTTGTTGAGCAATTTCCGTGCAACATAATAACAGTAGGATTCATTGACTGTTTCAAGCGAAGGTTAGAAAATCATGTATGAAAAATGTAACCCGGATATAAATAGGATCTGCCTCGAATGGGCCAATAGGCCTTCTGCAGTTCCCTTCATTCTGCCTCATATAGCCAATAAGTTTTTTGCTTTTACCTTTATTCATATGTTCTAATGCGTACAAGTTCATGAATGGACATAACAGAAGAGATATTACTATTGTATTAAAAGTATCAAGACCAAACAATGTGTATCAATTTAATAAGTTTAGATTTCGGAAATGCCTGGGTAAATACTGGTTCGGTATCAGTGTTGCTGATTTGTTGAGCAATTTCCATGTAACATAATAGAAGTAGGATTCCTTGATTGTTTCGAGCGTAGGGTAGAAATTCGAATATGAATGATGTAACGTTGAAAATAAATAGGATCTGCCTCGAATGGGCCAATAGGCCTTCTGCAGTTCCCTTCATTCTGCCTCATATAGCCAGTAAGTCTTTTGCTTTTACCTTTATTCATGTTCTAATGCGTACAAGTTCATGAATGGACATAACAAAAGAGATATTACTATTGTATTAAAAGTATCAAGACCAAACAATATGTATCAATTTAATAAGTTTAGATTTCGGAAATGCCTGGGTAAATACTGGTTCGGTAGCAGTGTTGTTGATTTGTTGAGCAATTTCCGTGTAACATAATAGAAGTAGGATTCCTTGATTGTTTCAAGCGTAGGGTAGAAATTCATATATGAATGATGTAACGTGGAAAATAAATAGGATCTGCCTCGAATGGGCCAATAGGCCTTCTGCAGTTCCCTTCATTCTTCCTCATATAGCCAGTAAGCCTTTTGCGTTTACCTTTATTCATATGTTCGAATGAGTACAAGTTCATGAATGGACATAACAAAAGAGATATTACTATTGTATTTAAAGTATCAAGACCAAACAATGTGTATCAATTTAATAAGTTTAGATTTAGGAAATGCCTGGGTAAATACTGCATTGGTAACAGGGGTGTTGGTTTGTGGAACCAATTACCGCGTAAGATAAAAGAAGTAGGATCCATTGATTGTTTTCAGCGTAGAATGGACATATATATAAAATTGATTGGGTGGTTATAACAACCTGTCCTCTTAAAAAGAACGTCGCTTTTGGCCGTTTGCCCGTATGGCCGAATTTGGACGTAATTTGAAAATGAAAAAAAAGAAAATAAATTGGGGATTTTTTTCAACAACAGTAAGTTAAGGGTCCTCTGATAGGTTAGGTAGGCAGGAAATTCTCATAAAGTTTCATAACGTCTTGAAAAATGTTAATTTAAAGTGTCCTCTCATAACCTCTGCGCGTACGCCGGACGACTCGAATAGAAAACGGAACAGAACGTCACTTTTGTGAGTCGATTTCACTTCAAATTACGTCCAAATTTGGCCATAGCGCGCATAAGAGCGAAAATTGACGTTATTTTTAAGAGGACGGGTTGGGTTATAAATAGGAAAGGCCTCATATATTCCAATAGGACTTCTGCTCTTACCTTCATTCTTGGGTTCTTACAATAGTACATAGGTAATGATGTTAAAGTTAATGGATATAAGCTTGTTGGTGGTGAGATTGCAAAACTGATCTGAGTAATTACGACCAGTAAGAATGCAATACCAAAAAATTAATGCTTACACAAACAAATCCACAATCGCCGTGATGAGGGGGTACGGAAGTGATGGGATCATCCCTGGCGTACGCTCGAACCCTCATCATTCATTGCCCTTGTGGGTTTGTTCATTTGATGCATCGCTCTATTGTGATTTCTGCGTGTATTAATGCATACATGTTTGAAATAGGGAAAAGAGGATACTAAGAACTTTTTTCTCCAAGCGTTAGAAATGAAATACTTATTCTTCGGTAGCAAATTGTTCATGTTATATTTCTGTAGTACAGTTTTGGTCGTTATAATATACAATGGACATGAATACACTGGAGAAAGCGTCTATCAAAGGAAGACAAAGTTAACTCTCCCTCGTTCTATTGGCCACGATTGCATATCACCAGACTTCACCTGACTAGATATAGTATATAATTCCGCATGCGCAACTCATACCTTCACTTGCTTGATCAGTCCTCTCCTGACTGCACTGTTGCCTTACTCTCGCCCGTTGCTGTAGCCATGGTCAAGACAAAGCCATCTGTGGAGATTTTCGTCTTGCCCAACAAGCTTCTGATGATTAAGGAGCAAGTAAGAATAATGGAGCTCTCAGCAGCTAAGATCTCGAAACTCAGGCGTCGCAACAAAGGCTTGCACAGATATTTTATGTTGAGAAACCTCAAAAGAAGAATGCAGCTCGAGTTAGTGAGGGACACAACGAAATTTGCGGAAGACCTATGTAGCGATAATCCTTCCCCGTAGCTGCTTATAACGAGACACGTTAAAATGCACTCCTCAGACATCAACGACCAGTCTCCTTAAGGGACACAGACGAGGACAAATTTGGAATGACCAAAAAATCAATGAATAAATGATCGTAATAAGGTAAATTTGACTGATATTTTTATCGAAACGTTAGTGATAAGACAGCTGGTGTTGTTCATCAGCTATATCTTCCTCATTTTAGGCCCCATTTACATTTTGAAGTTCAGGTTAAAAGAGGACGCTAGGATTTAGCAATTGAAGTGTTAGTAATAGGACACCTGGTGTGGTTCTTCAGCTATATCTTACTCTGGATAGGCCCCATTTACATTATGCATTTCAAATTTGGTCTCCATACTATAGTATGGATATAAATTCACTTGAACGTGTCCAACTTAAGATGGCAAAGTTTACTCCCCAAATTAGAAACCTTTTATATGAAGAAAGATTTAACTAAGATAAAATTGTAATCACAGGAAAAGCAAGGAGTTAGGGGTGACATGATAGAGGTTTAGAAGTGGAAAAATGGACATACCAAAGCAAATAATAATAAGGAATTAATAGGTCAACACAACATAGAACTTGCTACAATAGGTATAAATTGAATAAGTTTAGATTCAGGAAAGACCTGGGTAAATACTGGTTCGGTAGCAGTGTTGTTGATTTGTTGAGCAATTTCCGTGTAACATAATAAAAGTAGGATTCATTGATTGTTTCAAGCGAAGGTTAGAAAATCATGTATGAAAAATGTAACCTGGATATAAATAGGATCTGCCTCGAATGGGCCAATAGGCCTTCTGCAGTTCCCTTCATTCTGCCTCATATAGCCAGTAAGTCTTTTGCTTTTACCTTTATTCATATGTTCTAATGCGTACAAGTTCATGAATGGACATAACAAAAGAGATATTACTATTGTATTAGAAGTATCAAGACCAAACAATGTGTATCAATTTAATAAGTTTAGATTTCGGAAATGCCTGGGTAAATACTGGTTCGGTACCAGTGTTGTTGATTTGTTGAGCAATTTCCATGTAACATAATAGAAGTAGGATTCCTTGATTGTTTCGAGCGTAGGGTAGAAATTCGAATATGAATGATGTAACGTGGAAAATAAATAGGATCTGCCTCGAATGGGCCAATAGGCCTTCTGCAGTTCCCTTCATTCTTCCTCATATAGCCAGTAAGCCTTTTGCGTTTACCTTTATTCATATGTTCTAATGAGTACAGGTTCATGAATGGACATAACAAAAGAGATATTACTATTGTATTTAAAGTATCAAGACCAAACAATGTGTATCAATTTAATAAGTTTAGATTTAGGAAATGCCTGGGTAAATACTGCATTGGTAACAGGGGTGTTGGTTTGTGGAACCAATTACCGCGTAAGATAAAAGAAGTAGGATCCATTGATTGTTTTCAGCGTAGAATGGACATATATATAAAATTGATTGGGTGGTTATAACAACCTGTCCTCTTAAAAAGAACGTCGCTTTTGGCCGTTAGCCCGTATGGCCGAATTTGGACGTAATTTGAAAATGAAAATAAATTGGGGATTTTTTTCAACAACAGTAAGTTAAGGGTCCTCTGATAGGTTAGGTAGGCAGGAAATTCTCATAAAGTTTCATAACGTTTTGAAAAATGTTAATTTAAAGTGTCCTCTCATAACCTCTGCGCGTACGCCGGACGACTCAAATAGAAAACGGAACAGAACGTCACTTTTGTGAGTCGATTTCACTTCAAATTACGTCCAAATTTGGCCATAGCGCGCATAAGAGCGAAAAATGACGTTATTTTTAAGAGGACGGGTTGGGTTATAAATAGGAAAGGCCTCATATATTCCAATAGGACTTCTGCTCTTACCTTCATTCTTGGGTTCTTACAATAGTACATAGGTAATGATGTTAAAGTTAATGGATATAAGCTTGTTGGTGGTGAGATTGCAAAACTGATCTGAGTAATTACGACCAGTAAGAATGCAATACCAAAAAATTAATGCTTACACAAACAAATCCACGATCGCCGTGATGAGGGTGTACGGAAGTGATGGGATCATCCCTGGCGTACGCTCGAACCCTCATCATTCATTGCCCTTGTGGGTTTGTTCATTTGATGCATCGCTCTATTGTGATTTCTGCGTGTATTAATGCATACATGTTTGAAATAGGGAAAAGAGGATACTAAGAACTTTTTTCTCCAAGCGTTAGAAATGAAATACTTATTCTTCGGTAGCAAATTGTTCATGTTATATTTCTGTAGTACAGTTTTGGTCGTTATAATATACAATGGACATGAATACACTGGAGAAAGCGTCTATCAAAGGAGGACAAAGTTAACTCTCCCTCGTTCTATTGGCCACGATTGCATATCACCAGACTTCACCTGACTAGATATAGTATATAATTCCGCATGCGCAACTCATACCTTCACTTGCTTGATCAGTCCTCTCCTGACTGCACTGTTGCCTTACTCTCGCCCGTTGCTGTAGCCATGGTCAAGACAAAGCCATCTGTGGAGATTTTCGTCTTGCCCAACAAGCTTCTGATGATTAAGGAGCAAGTAAGAATAATGGAGCTCTCAGCAGCTAAGATCTCGAAACTCAGGCGTCGCAACAAAGGCTTGCACAGATATTTTATGTTGAGAAACCTCAAAAGAAGAATGCAGCTCGAGTTAGTGAGGGACACAACGAAATTTGCGGAAGACCTATGTAGCGATAATCCTTCCCCGTAGCTGCTTATAACGAGACACTTTAAAATGCACTCCTCAGACATCAACGACCAGTCTCCTTAAGGGACACAGACGAGGACAAATTTGGAATGACCAAAAAATCAATGAATAAATGATCGTAATAAGGTAAATTTGACTGATATTTTTATCGAAACGTTAGTGATAAGACAGCTGGTGTTGTTCATCAGCTATATCTTCCTCATTTTAGGCCCCATTTACATTTTGAAGTTCAGGTTAAAAGAGGACGCTAGGATTTACCAATTGAAGTGTTAGTAATAGGACACCTGGTGTGGTTCTTCAGCTATATCTTACTCTGGATAGGCCCCATTTACATTATGCATTTCAAATTTGGTCTCCATACTATAGTATGGATATAAATTCACTTGAACGTGTCCAACTTAAGATGGCAAAGTTTACTCCCCAAATTAGAAACCTTTAATATGAAGAAAGATTTAACTAAGATAAAATTGTAATCACAGGAAAGGCAAGGAGTTAGGGGTGACATGATAGAGGTTTAGAAGTGGAAAAATGGACATACCAAAGCAAATAATAATAAGGAATTAATAGGTCAACACAACATAGAACTTGCTACAATAGGTATAAATTGAATAAGTTTAGATTCAGGAAAGACCTGGGTAAATACTGGTTCGGTAGCAGTGTTGTTGATTTGTTGAGCAATTTCCGTGTAACATAATAAAAGTAGGATTCATTGATTGTTTCAAGCGAAGGTTAGAAAATCATGTATGAAAAATGTAACCTGGATATAAATAGGATCTGCCTCGAATGGGCCAATAGGCCTTCTGCAGTTCCCATCATTCTGCCTCATATAGCCAGTAAGTCTTTTGCTTTTACCTTTATTCATATGTTCTAATGCGTACAAGTTCATGAATGGACATAACAAAAGAGATATTACTATTGTATTAAAAGTATCAAGACCAAACAATATGTATCAATTTAATAAGTTTAGATTTCGGAAATGCCTGGGTAAATACTGGTTCGGTAGCAGTGTTGTTGATTTGTTGAGCAATTTCCGTGTAACATAATAGAAGTAGGATCCATTGATTGTTTTCAGCGTAGAATGGACATATATATAAAATTGATTGGGTGGTTATAACAACCTGTCCTCTTAAAAAGAACGTCGCTTTTGGCCGTTAGCCCGTATGGCCGAATTTGGACGTAATTTGAAAATGAAAATAAATTGGGGATTTTTTTCAACAACAGTAAGTTAAGGGTCCTCTGATAGGTTAGGTAGGCAGGAAATTCTCATAAAGTTTCATAACGTTTTGAAAAATGTTAATTTAAAGTGTCCTCTCATAACCTCTGCGCGTACGCCGGACGACTCAAATAGAAAACGGAACAGAACGTCACTTTTGTGAGTCGATTTCACTTCAAATTACGTCCAAATTTGGCCATAGCGCGCATAAGAGCGAAAAATGACGTTATTTTTAAGAGGACGGGTTGGGTTATAAATAGGAAAGGCCTCATATATTCCAATAGGACTTCTGCTCTTACCTTCATTCTTGGGTTCTTACAATAGTACATAGGTAATGATGTTAAAGTTAATGGATATAAGCTTGTTGGTGGTGAGATTGCAAAACTGATCTGAGTAATTACGACCAGTAAGAATGCAATACCAAAAAATTAATGCTTACACAAACAAATCCACAATCGCCGTGATGAGGGGGTACGGAAGTGATGGGATCATCCCTGGCGTACGCTCGAACCCTCATCATTCATTGCCCTTGTGGGTTTGTTCATTTGATGCATCGCTCTATTGTGATTTCTGCGTGTATTAATGCATACATGTTTGAAATAGGGAAAAGAGGATACTAAGAACTTTTTTCTCCAAGCGTTAGAAATGAAATACTTATTCTTCGGTAGCAAATTGTTCATGTTATATTTCTGTAGTACAGTTTTGGTCGTTATAATATACAATGGACATGAATACACTGGAGAAAGCGTCTATCAAAGGAGGACAAAGTTAACTCTCCCTCGTTCTATTGGCCACGATTGCATATCACCAGACTTCACCTGACTAGATATAGTATATAATTCCGCATGCGCAACTCATACCTTCACTTGCTTGATCAGTCCTCTCCTGACTGCACTGTTGCCTTACTCTCGCCCGTTGCTGTAGCCATGGTCAAGACAAAGCCATCTGTGGAGATTTTCGTCTTGCCCAACAAGCTTCTGATGATTAAGGAGCAAGTAAGAATAATGGAGCTCTCAGCAGCTAAGATCTCGAAACTCAGGCGTCGCAACAAAGGCTTGCACAGATATGTTATGTTGAGAAACCTCAAAAGAAGAATGCAGCTCGAGTTAGTGAGGGACACAACGAAATTTGCGGAAGACCTATGTAGCGATAATCCTTCCCCGTAGCTGCTTACCACGAGACACATTAAAATGCACTCCTCAGACATCAACGACCAGTCTCCTTAAGGGACACAGACGAGGACAAATTTGGAATGACCAAAAAATAAATGAATAAATGATCGTAATAAGGTAAATTTGACTGATATTTTTATCGAAACGTTAGTGATAAGACAGCTGGTGTTGTTCATCAGCTATATCTTCCTCATTTTAGGCCCCATTTACATTTTGAAGTTCAGGTTAAAAGAGGACGCTAGGATTTACCAATTGAAGTGTTAGTAATAGGACACCTGGTGTGGTTCTTCAGCTATATCTTACTCTGGATAGGCCCCATTTACATTATGCATTTCAAATTTGGTCTCCATACTATAGTATGGATATAAATTCACTTGAACGTGTCCAACTTAAGATGGCAAAGTTTACTCCCCAAATTAGAAACCTTTAATATGAAGAAAGATTTAACTAAGATAAAATTGTAATCACAGGAAAGGCAAGGAGTTAGGGGTGACATGATAGAGGTTTAGAAGTGGAAAAATGGACATACCAAAGCAAATAATAATAAGGAATTAATAGGTCAACACAACATAGAACTTGCAACAATAGGTATAAATTGAATAAGTTTAGATTCAGGAAAGACCTGGGTAAATACTGGTTCGGTAGCAGTGTTGTTGATTTGTTGAGCAATTTCCGTGTAACATAATAACAGTAGGATTCATTGATTGTTTCAAGCGAAGGTTAGAAAATCATGTATGAAAAATGTAACCTGGATATAAATAGGATCTGCCTCGAATGGGCCAATAGGCCTTCTGCAGTTCCCTTCATTCTGCCTCATATAGCCAGTAAGTTTTTTGCTTTTATTTTTATTCATATGTTCTAATGCGTACAAGTTCATGAATGGACATAACAGAAGAGATATTACTATTGTATTAAAAGTATCAAGACCAAACAATGTGTATCAATTTAATAAGTTTAGATTTCGGAAATGCCTGGGTAAATACTGGTTCGGTATCAGTGTTGTTGATTTGTTGAGCAATTTCCATGTAACATAATAGAAGTAGGATTTCTTGATTGTTTCGAGCGTAGGGTAGAAATTCGAATATGAATGATGTAACGTTGAAAATAAATAGGATCTGCCTCGAATGGGCCAATAGGCCTTCTGCAGTTCCCTTCATTCTGCCTCATATAGTCAGTAAGTCTTTTGCTTTTACCTTTATTCATATGTTCTAATGCGTACAAGTTCATGAATGGACATAACAAAAGAGATATTACTATTGTATTAAAAGTATCAAGACCAAACAATATGTATCAATTTAATAAGTTTAGATTTCGGAAATTCCTGGGTAAATACTGGTTCGGTAGCAGTGTTGTTGATTTCTTGAGCAATTTCCGTGTAACATAATAGAAGTAGGATTCCTTGATTGTTTCAAGCGTAGGGTAGAAATTCATATATGAATGATGTAACGTGGAAAATAAATAGGATCTGCCTCGAATGGGCCAATAGGCCTTCTGCAGTTCCCTTCATTCTTCCTCATATAGCCAGTAAGCCTTTTGCGTTTACCTTTATTCATATGTTCTAATGAGTACAAGTTCATGAATGGACATAACAAAAGAGATATTACTATTGTATTTAAAGTATCAAGACCAAACAATGTGTATCAATTTAATAAGTTTAGATTTAGGAAATGCCTGGGTAAATACTGCATTGGTAACAGGGGTGTTGGTTTGTGGAACCAATTACCGCGTAAGATAAAAAAAGTAGGATCCATTGATTGTTTTCAGCGTAGAATGGACATATATATAAAATTGATTGGGTGGTTATAACAACCTGTCCTCTTAAAAAGAACGTCGCTTTTGGCCGTTTGCCCGTATGGCCGAATTTGGACGTAATTTGAAAATGAAAATAATTTGGGGATTTTTTTTCAACAACAGTAAGTTAAGGGTCCTCTGATAGGTTAGGTAGGCAGGAAATTCTCATAAAGTTTCATAACGTTTTGAAAAATGTTAATTTAAAGTGTCCTCTCATAACCTCTGCGCGTACGCCGGACGACTCAAATAGAAAACGGAACAGAACGTCACTTTTGTGAGTCGATTTCACTTCAAATTACGTCCAAATTTGGCCATAGCGCGCATAAGAGCGAAAAATGACGTTATTTTTAAGAGGACGGGTTGGGTTATAAATATGAAAGGCCTCATATGTTCCAATAGGACTTCTGCTCTTACCTTCATTCTTGGGTTCTTACAATAGTACATAGGTAATGATGTTAAAGTTAATGGATATAAGCTTGTTGGTGGCGAGATTGCAAAACTGATCTGAGTAATTACGACCAGTAAGAATGCAATACCAAAAAATTAATGCTTACACAAACAAATCCACAATCGCCGTGATGAGGGTGTACGGAAATGATGGGATCATCCCTGGCGTACGCTCGAACCCTCATCATTCATTGCCCTTGTGGGTTTGTTCATTTGATGCATCGCGCTATTGTGATTTCTGCGTGTATACATGTTTGAAATAGGGAAAAGAGGATACTAAGAACTTTTTTCTCCAAGCGTTAGAAATGAAATACTTATTCTTCGGTAGCAAATTGTTCATGTTATATTTCTGTAGTACAGTTTTGGTCGTTATAATATACAATGGACATGAATACACTGGAGAAAGCGTCTATCAAAGGAGGACAAAGTTAACTCTCCCTCGTTCTATTGGCCACGATTGCATATCACCTGACTAGATATAGTATATAATTCCGCATGCGCAACTCATACCTTCACTTGCTTGATCAGTCCTCTCCTGACTGCACTGTTGCCTTACTCTCGCCCGTTGCTGTAGCCATGGTCAAGACAAAGCCATCTGTGGAGACTTTCGTCTTGCCCAACAAGCTTCTGATGATTAAGGAGCAAGTAAGAATAATGGAGCTCTCAGCAGCTAAGATCTCGAAACTCAGGCGTCGCAACAAAGGCTTGCACAGATATGTTATGTTGAGAAACCTCAAAAGAAGAATGCAGCTCGAGTTAGTGAGGGACACAACGAAATTTGCGGAAGACCTATGTAGCGATAATCCTTCCCCGTAGCTGCTTACCACGAGACACATTAAAATGCACTCCTCAGACATCAACGACCAGTCTCCTTAAGGGACACAGACGAGGACAAATTTGGAATGACCAAAAAATAAATGAATAAATGATCGTAATAAGGTAAATTTGACTGATATTTTTATCGAAACGTTAGTGATAAGACAGCTGGTGTTGTTCATCAGCTATATCTTCCTCATTTTAGGGCCCATTTACATTTTGAAGTTCAGGTTAAAAGAGGACGCTAGGATTTACCAATTGAAGTGTTAGTAATAGGACACATGGTGTGGTTCTTCAGCTATATCTTACTCTGGATAGGCCCCATTTACATTATGCATTTCAAATTTGGTCTCCATACTATAGTATGGATATAAATTTACTTGAACGTGTCCAACTTAAGATGGCAAAGTTTACTCCCCAAATTAGAAACCTTTAATATGAAGAAAGATTTAACTAAGATAAAATTGTAATCACAGGAAAGGCAAGGAGTTAGGGGTGACATGATAGAGGTTTAGAAGTGGAAAAATGGACATACCAAAGCAAATAATAATAAGGAATTAATAGGTCAACACAACATAGAACTTGCTACAATAGGTATAAATTGAATAAGTTTAGATTCAGGAAAGACCTGGGTAAATACTGGTTCGGTAGCAGTGTTGTTGATTTGTTGAGCAATTTCCGTGTAACATAATAAAAGTAGGATTCATTGATTGTTTCAAGCGAAGGTTAGAAAATCATGTATGAAAAATGTAACCTGGATATAAATAGGATCTGCCTCGAATGGGCCAATAGGCCTTCTGCAGTTCCCTTCATTCTGCCTCATATAGCCAGCAAGTCTTTTGCTTTTACCTTTATTCATATGTTCTAATGCGTACAAGTTCATGAATGGACATAACAAAAGAGATATTACTATTGTATTAAAAGTATCAAGACCAAACAATGTGTATCAATTTAATAAGTTTAGATTTCGGAAATGCCTGGGTAAATACTGGTTCGGTAGCAGTGTTGTTGATTTGTTGAGCAATTTCCGTGTAACATAATAGAAGTAGGATTCCTTGATTGTTTCAAGCGTAGGGTAGAAATTCATATATGAATGATGTAACGTGGAAAATAAATAGGATCTGCCTCGAATGGGCCAATAGGCCTTCTGCAGTTCCCTTCATTCTTCCTCATATAGCCAGTAAGCCTTTTGCGTTTACCTTTATTCATATGTTCTAATGAGTACAAGTTCATGAATGGACATAACAAAAGAGATATTACTATTGTATTTAAAGTATCAAGACCAAACAATGTGTATCAATTTAATAAGTTTAGATTTAGGAAATGCCTGGGTAAATACTGCATTGGTAACAGGGGTGTTGGTTTGTGGAACCAATTACCGCGTAAGATAAAAGAAGTAGGATCCATTGATTGTTTTCAGCGTAGACTGGACATATATATAAAATTGATTGGGTGGTTATAACAACCTGTCCTCTTAAAAAGAACGTCGCTTTTGGCCGTTTGCCCGTATGGCCGAATTTGGACGTAATTTGAAAATGAAAATAATTTGGGGATTTTTTTTCAACAACAGTAAGTTAAGGGTCCTCTGATAGGTTAGGTAGGCAGGAAATTCTCATAAAGTTTCATAACGTTTTGAAAAATGTTAATTTAAAGTGTCCTCTCATAACCTCTGCGCGTACGCCGGACGACTCAAATAGAAAACGGAACAGAACGTCACTTTTGTGAGTCGATTTCACTTCAAATTACGTCCAAATTTGGCCATAGCGCGCATAAGAGCGAAAAATGACGTTATTTTTAAGAGGACGGGTTGGGTTATAAATATGAAAGGCCTCATATGTTCCAATAGGACTTCTGCTCTTACCTTCATTCTTGGGTTCTTACAATAGTACATAGGTAATGATGTTAAAGTTAATGGATATAAGCTTGTTGGTGGCGAGATTGCAAAACTGATCTGAGTAATTACGACCAGTAAGAATGCAATACCAAAAAATTAATGCTTACACAAACAAATCCACAATCGCCGTGATGAGGGTGTACGGAAATGATGGGATCATCCCTGGCGTACGCTCGAACCCTCATCATTCATTGCCCTTGTGGGTTTGTTCATTTGATGCATCGCGCTATTGTGATTTCTGCGTGTATACATGTTTGAAATAGGGAAAAGAGGATACTAAGAACTTTTTTCTCCAAGCGTTAGAAATGAAATACTTATTCTTCGGTAGCAAATTGTTCATGTTATATTTCTGTAGTACAGTTTTGGTCGTTATAATATACAATGGACATGAATACACTGGAGAAAGCGTCTATCAAAGGAGGACAAAGTTAACTCTCCCTCGTTCTATTGGCCACGATTGCATATCACCTGACTAGATATAGTATATAATTCCGCATGCGCAACTCATACCTTCACTTGCTTGATCAGTCCTCTCCTGACTGCACTGTTGCCTTACTCTCGCCCGTTGCTGTAGCCATGGTCAAGACAAAGCCATCTGTGGAGACTTTCGTCTTGCCCAACAAGCTTCTGATGATTAAGGAGCAAGTAAGAATAATGGAGCTCTCAGCAGCTAAGATCTCGAAACTCAGGCGTCGCAACAAAGGCTTGCACAGATATGTTATGTTGAGAAACCTCAAAAGAAGAATGCAGCTCGAGTTAGTGAGGGACACAACGAAATTTGCGGAAGACCTATGTAGCGATAATCCTTCCCCGTAGCTGCTTACCACGAGACACATTAAAATGCACTCCTCAGACATCAACGACCAGTCTCCTTAAGGGACACAGACGAGGACAAATTTGGAATGACCAAAAAATAAATGAATAAATGATCGTAATAAGGTAAATTTGACTGATATTTTTATCGAAACGTTAGTGATAAGACAGCTGGTGTTGTTCATCAGCTATATCTTCCTCATTTTAGGGCCCATTTACATTTTGAAGTTCAGGTTAAAAGAGGACGCTAGGATTTACCAATTGAAGTGTTAGTAATAGGACACATGGTGTGGTTCTTCAGCTATATCTTACTCTGGATAGGCCCCATTTACATTATGCATTTCAAATTTGGTCTCCATACTATAGTATGGATATAAATTTACTTGAACGTGTCCAACTTAAGATGGCAAAGTTTACTCCCCAAATTAGAAACCTTTAATATGAAGAAAGATTTAACTAAGATAAAATTGTAATCACAGGAAAGGCAAGGAGTTAGGGGTGACATGATAGAGGTTTAGAAGTGGAAAAATGGACATACCAAAGCAAATAATAATAAGGAATTAATAGGTCAACACAACATAGAACTTGCTACAATAGGTATAAATTGAATAAGTTTAGATTCAGGAAAGACCTGGGTAAATACTGGTTCGGTAGCAGTGTTGTTGATTTGTTGAGCAATTTCCGTGTAACATAATAAAAGTAGGATTCATTGATTGTTTCAAGCGAAGGTTAGAAAATCATGTATGAAAAATGTAACCTGGATATAAATAGGATCTGCCTCGAATGGGCCAATAGGCCTTCTGCAGTTCCCTTCATTCTGCCTCATATAGCCAGCAAGTCTTTTGCTTTTACCTTTATTCATATGTTCTAATGCGTACAAGTTCATGAATGGACATAACAAAAGAGATATTACTATTGTATTAAAAGTATCAAGACCAAACAATGTGTATCAATTTAATAAGTTTAGATTTCGGAAATGCCTGGGTAAATACTGGTTCGGTAGCAGTGTTGTTGATTTGTTGAGCAATTTCCGTGTAACATAATAGAAGTAGGATTCCTTGATTGTTTCAAGCGTAGGGTAGAAATTCATATATGAATGATGTAACGTGGAAAATAAATAGGATCTGCCTCGAATGGGCCAATAGGCCTTCTGCAGTTCCCTTCATTCTTCCTCATATAGCCAGTAAGCCTTTTGCGTTTACCTTTATTCATATGTTCTAATGAGTACAAGTTCATGAATGGACATAACAAAAGAGATATTACTATTGTATTTAAAGTATCAAGACCAAACAATGTGTATCAATTTAATAAGTTTAGATTTAGGAAATGCCTGGGTAAATACTGCATTGGTAACAGGGGTGTTGGTTTGTGGAACCAATTACCGCGTAAGATAAAAGAAGTAGGATCCATTGATTGTTTTCAGCGTAGACTGGACATATATATAAAATTGATTGGGTGGTTATAACAACCTGTCCTCTTAAAAAGAACGTCGCTTTTGGCCGTTTGCCCGTATGGCCGAATTTGGACGTAATTTGAAAATGAAAATAATTTGGGGATTTTTTTTCAACAACAGTAAGTTAAGGGTCCTCTGATAGGTTAGGTAGGCAGGAAATTCTCATAAAGTTTCATAACGTTTTGAAAAATGTTAATTTAAAGTGTCCTCTCATAACCTCTGCGCGTACGCCGGACGACTCAAATAGAAAACGGAACAGAACGTCACTTTTGTGAGTCGATTTCACTTCAAATTACGTCCAAATTTGGCCATAGCGCGCATAAGAGCGAAAAATGACGTTATTTTTAAGAGGACGGGTTGGGTTATAAATATGAAAGGCCTCATATGTTCCAATAGGACTTCTGCTCTTACCTTCATTCTTGGGTTCTTACAATAGTACATAGGTAATGATGTTAAAGTTAATGGATATAAGCTTGTTGGTGGCGAGATTGCAAAACTGATCTGAGTAATTACGACCAGTAAGAATGCAATACCAAAAAATTAATGCTTACACAAACAAATCCACAATCGCCGTGATGAGGGTGTACGGAAATGATGGGATCATCCCTGGCGTACGCTCGAACCCTCATCATTCATTGCCCTTGTGGGTTTGTTCATTTGATGCATCGCGCTATTGTGATTTCTGCGTGTATACATGTTTGAAATAGGGAAAAGAGGATACTAAGAACTTTTTTCTCCAAGCGTTAGAAATGAAATACTTATTCTTCGGTAGCAAATTGTTCATGTTATATTTCTGTAGTACAGTTTTGGTCGTTATAATATACAATGGACATGAATACACTGGAGAAAGCGTCTATCAAAGGAGGACAAAGTTAACTCTCCCTCGTTCTATTGGCCACGATTGCATATCACCTGACTAGATATAGTATATAATTCCGCATGCGCAACTCATACCTTCACTTGCTTGATCAGTCCTCTCCTGACTGCACTGTTGCCTTACTCTCGCCCGTTGCTGTAGCCATGGTCAAGACAAAGCCATCTGTGGAGACTTTCGTCTTGCCCAACAAGCTTCTGATGATTAAGGAGCAAGTAAGAATAATGGAGCTCTCAGCAGCTAAGATCTCGAAACTCAGGCGTCGCAACAAAGGCTTGCACAGATATGTTATGTTGAGAAACCTCAAAAGAAGAATGCAGCTCGAGTTAGTGAGGGACACAACGAAATTTGCGGAAGACCTATGTAGCGATAATCCTTCCCCGTAGCTGCTTACCACGAGACACATTAAAATGCACTCCTCAGACATCAACGACCAGTCTCCTTAAGGGACACAGACGAGGACAAATTTGGAATGACCAAAAAATAAATGAATAAATGATCGTAATAAGGTAAATTTGACTGATATTTTTATCGAAACGTTAGTGATAAGACAGCTGGTGTTGTTCATCAGCTATATCTTCCTCATTTTAGGGCCCATTTACATTTTGAAGTTCAGGTTAAAAGAGGACGCTAGGATTTACCAATTGAAGTGTTAGTAATAGGACACATGGTGTGGTTCTTCAGCTATATCTTACTCTGGATAGGCCCCATTTACATTATGCATTTCAAATTTGGTCTCCATACTATAGTATGGATATAAATTTACTTGAACGTGTCCAACTTAAGATGGCAAAGTTTACTCCCCAAATTAGAAACCTTTAATATGAAGAAAGATTTAACTAAGATAAAATTGTAATCACAGGAAAGGCAAGGAGTTAGGGGTGACATGATAGAGGTTTAGAAGTGGAAAAATGGACATACCAAAGCAAATAATAATAAGGAATTAATAGGTCAACACAACATAGAACTTGCTACAATAGGTATAAATTGAATAAGTTTAGATTCAGGAAAGACCTGGGTAAATACTGGTTCGGTAGCAGTGTTGTTGATTTGTTGAGCAATTTCCGTGTAACATAATAAAAGTAGGATTCATTGATTGTTTCAAGCGAAGGTTAGAAAATCATGTATGAAAAATGTAACCTGGATATAAATAGGATCTGCCTCGAATGGGCCAATAGGCCTTCTGCAGTTCCCTTCATTCTGCCTCATATAGCCAGCAAGTCTTTTGCTTTTACCTTTATTCATATGTTCTAATGCGTACAAGTTCATGAATGGACATAACAAAAGAGATATTACTATTGTATTAAAAGTATCAAGACCAAACAATGTGTATCAATTTAATAAGTTTAGATTTCGGAAATGCCTGGGTAAATACTGGTTCGGTAGCAGTGTTGTTGATTTGTTGAGCAATTTCCGTGTAACATAATAGAAGTAGGATTCCTTGATTGTTTCAAGCGTAGGGTAGAAATTCATATATGAATGATGTAACGTGGAAAATAAATAGGATCTGCCTCGAATGGGCCAATAGGCCTTCTGCAGTTCCCTTCATTCTTCCTCATATAGCCAGTAAGCCTTTTGCGTTTACCTTTATTCATATGTTCTAATGAGTACAAGTTCATGAATGGACATAACAAAAGAGATATTACTATTGTATTTAAAGTATCAAGACCAAACAATGTGTATCAATTTAATAAGTTTAGATTTAGGAAATGCCTGGGTAAATACTGCATTGGTAACAGGGGTGTTGGTTTGTGGAACCAATTACCGCGTAAGATAAAAGAAGTAGGATCCATTGATTGTTTTCAGCGTAGACTGGACATATATATAAAATTGATTGGGTGGTTATAACAACCTGTCCTCTTAAAAAGAACGTCGCTTTTGGCCGTTTGCCCGTATGGCCGAATTTGGACGTAATTTGAAAATGAAAATAATTTGGTTTTTTTTTTCAACAACAGTAAGTTAAGGGTCCTCTGATAGGTTAGGTAGGCAGGAAATTCTCATAAAGTTTCATAACGTTTTGAAAAATGTTAATTTAAAGTGTCCTCTCATAACCTCTGCGCGTACGCCGGACGACTCAAATAGAAAACGGAACAGAACGTCACTTTTGTGAGTCGATTTCACTTCAAATTACGTCCAAATTTGGCAATAGCGCGCATAAGAGCGAAAAATGACGTTATTTTTAAGAGGACGGGTTGGGTTATAAATATGAAAGGCCTCATATGTTCCAATAGGACTTCTGCTCTTACCTTCATTCTTGGGTTCTTACAATAGTACATAGGTAATGATGTTAAAGTTAATGGATATTAGCTTGTTGGTGGTGAGATTGCAAAACTGATCTGAGTAATTACGACCAGTAAGAATGCAATACCAAAAAATTAATGCCTACACAAACAAATCCACAATCGCCGTGATGAGGGTGTACGGAAATGATGGGATCATCCCTGGCGTACGCTCGAACCCTCATCATTCATTGCCCTTGTGGGTTTGTTCATTTGATGCATCGCGCTAATGTGATTTCTGCGTGTATACATGTTTGAAATAGGGAAAAGAGGATACTAAGAACTTTTTTCTCCAAGCGTTAGAAATGAAATACTTATTCTTCGGTAGCAAATTGTTCATGTTATATTTCTGTAGTACAGTTTTGGTCGTTATAATATACAATGGACATGAATACACTGGAGAAAGCGTCTATCAAAGGAGGACAAAGTTAACTCTCCCTCGTTCTATTGGCCACGATTGCATATCACCTGACTAGATATAGTATATAATTCCGCATGCGCAACTCATACCTTCACTTGCTTGATCAGTCCTCTCCTGACTGCACTGTTGCCTTACTCTCGCCCGTTGCTGTAGCCATGGTCAAGACAAAGCCATCTGTGGAGACTTTCGTCTTGCCCAACAAGCTTCTGATGATTAAGGAGCAAGTAAGAATAATGGAGCTCTCAGCAGCTAAGATCTCGAAACTCAGGCGTCGCAACAAAGGCTTGCACAGATATGTTATGTTGAGAAACCTCAAAAGAAGAATGCAGCTCGAGTTAGTGAGGGACACAACGAAATTTGCGGAAGACCTATGTAGCGATAATCCTTCCCCGTAGCTGCTTACCACGAGACACATTAAAATGCACTCCTCACACATCAACGACCAGTCTCCTTAAGGGACACAGACGAGGACAAATTTGTTGGAATGACCAAAAAATAAATGAATAAATGATCGTAATAAGGTAAATTTGACTGATATTTTTATCGAAACGTTAGTGATAAGACAGCTGGTGTTGTTCATCAGCTATATCTTCCTCATTTTAGGCCCCATTTACATTTTGAAGTTCAGGTTAAAAGAGGACGCTAGGATTTACCAATTGAAGTGTTAGTAATAGGACACCTGGTGTGGTTCTTCAGCTATATCTTACTCTGGATAGGCCCCATTTACATTATGCATTTCAAATTTGGTCTCCATACTATAGTATGGATATAAATTCACTTGAACGTGTCCAACTTAAGATGGCAAAGTTTACTCCCCAAATTAGAAACCTTTAATATGAAGAAAGATTTAACTAAGATAAAATTGTAATCACAGGAAAGGCAAGGAGTTAGGGGTGACATGATAGAGGTTTAGAAGTGGAAAAATGGACATACCAAAGCAAATAATAATAAGGAATTAATAGGTCAACACAACATAGAACTTGCTACAATAGGTATAAATTGAATAAGTTTAGATTCAGGAAAGACCTGGGTAAATACTGGTTCGGTAGCAGTGTTGTTGATTTGTTGAGCAATTTCCGTGTAACATAATAAAAGTAGGATTCATTGATTGTTTCAAGCGAAGGTTAGAAAATCATGTATGAAAAATGTAACCTGGATATAAATAGGATCTGCCTCGAATGGGCCAATAGGCCTTCTGCAGTTCCCTTCATTCTGCCTCATATAGCCAGCAAGTCTTTTGCTTTTACCTTTATTCATATGTTCTAATGCGTACAAGTTCATGAATGGACATAACAAAAGAGATATTACTATTGTATTAAAAGTATCAAGACCAAACAATGTGTATCAATTTAATAAGTTTAGATTTCGGAAATGCCTGGGTAAATACTGGTTCGGTAGCAGTGTTGTTGATTTGTTGAGCAATTTCCGTGTAACATAATAGAAGTAGGATTCCTTGATTGTTTCAAGCGTAGGGTAGAAATTCATATATGAATGATGTAACGTAGAAAATAAATAGGATCTGCCTCGAATGGGCCAATAGGCATTCTGCAGTTCCCTTTATTCTTCCTGATATAGCCAGTAAGCCTTTTGCGTTTACCTTTATTCATATGTTTTAATGAGTACAAGTTCATGAATGGACATAACAAAAGAGATATTACTATTGTATTAAAAGTATCAAGACCAAACAATATGTATCAATTTAATAAGTTTAGATTTCGGAAATGCCTGGGTAAATACTGGTTCGGTAGCAGTGTTGTTGATTTGTTGAGCAATTTCCGTGTAACATAATAGAAGTAGGATTCCTTGATTGTTTCAAGCGTAGGGTAGAAATTCATATATGAATGATGTAACGTCGAAAATAAATAGGATCTGCCTCGAATGGGCCAATAGGCCTTCTGCAGTTCCCTTCATTCTTCCTCATATAGCCAGTAAGCCTTTTGCGTTTACCTTTATACATATGTTCTAATGAGTACAAGTTCATGAATGGACATAACAAAAGAGATATTACTATTGTATTTAAAGTATCAAGACCAAACAATGTGTATCAATTTAATAAGTTTAGATTTAGGAAATGCCTGGGTAAATACTGCATTGGTAACAGGGGTGTTGGTTTGTGGAACCAATTACCGCGTAAGATAAAAGAAGTAGGATCCATTGATTGTTTTCAGCGTAGACTGGACATATATATAAAATTGATTGGGTGGTTATAACAACCTGTCCTCTTAAAAAGAACGTCGCTTTTGGCCGTTTGCCCGTATGGCCGAATTTGGACGTAATTGAAAATGAAAAAATGAAATAATTGGGGATTTTTTTTCAACAACAGTAAGTTAAGGTTCCTCTGATAGGTTAGGTAGGCAGGAAATTCTCATAAAGTTTCATAACGTTTTGAAAAATGTTAATTTAAAGTGTCCTCTCATAACCTCTGCGCGTACGCCGGACGACTCAAATAGAAAACGGAACAGAACGTCACTTTTGTGAGTCGATTTTCACTTCAAATTACGTCCAAATTTGGCCATAGCGCGCATAAGAGCGAAAAATGACGTTATTTTTAAGAGGACGGGTTGGGTTATAAATATGAAAGGCCTCATATGTTCCAATAGGACTTCTGCTCTTACCTTCATTCTTGGGTTCTTACAATAGTACATAGGTTAATGATGTTAAAGTTAATGGATATAAGCTTGTTGGTGGTGAGATTGCAAAACTGATCTGAGTAATTACGACCAGTAAGAATGCAATACCAAAAAATTAATGCTTACACAAACAAATCCACAATCGCCGTGATGAGGGTGTACGGAAATGATGGGATCATCCCTGGCGTACGCTCGAACCCTCATCATTCATTGCCCTTGTGGGTTTGTTCATTTGATGCATCGCGCTATTGTGATTTCTGCGTGTATACATGTTTGAAATAGGGAAAAGAGGATACTAAGAACTTTTTTCTCCAAGCGTTAGAAATGAAATACTTATTCTTCGGTAGCAAATTGTTCATGTTATATTTCTGTAGTACAGTTTTGGTCGTTATAATATACAATGGACATGAATACACTGGAGAAAGCGTCTATCAAAGGAGGACAAAGTTAACTCTCCCTCGTTCTATTGGCCACGATTGCATATCACCTGACTAGATATAGTATATAATTCCGCATGCGCAACTCATACCTTCACTTGCTTGATCAGTCCTCTCCTGACTGCACTGTTGCCTTACTCTCGCCCGTTGCTGTAGCCATGGTCAAGACAAAGCCATCTGTGGAGACTTTCGTCTTGCCCAACAAGCTTCTGATGATTAAGGAGCAAGTAAGAATAATGGAGCTCTCAGCAGCTAAGATCTCGAAACTCAGGCGTCGCAACAAAGGCTTGCACAGATATGTTATGTTGAGAAACCTCAAAAGAAGAATGCAGCTCGAGTTAGTGAGGGACACAACGAAATTTGCGGAAGACCTATGTAGCGATAATCCTTCCCCGTAGCTGCTTACCACGAGACACATTAAAATGCACTCCTCAGACATCAACGACCAGTCTGCCTTAAGGGACACAGACGAGGACAAATTTGGAATGACCAAAAAATAAATGAATAAATGATCGTAATAAGGTAAATTTGACTGATATTTTTATCGAAACGTTAGTGATAAGACAGCTGGTGTTGTTCATCAGCTATATCTTCCTCATTTTAGGGCCCATTTACATTTTGAAGTTCAGGTTAAAAGAGGACGCTAGGATTTACCAATTGAAGTGTTAGTAATAGGACACCTGGTGTGGTTCTTCAGCTATATCTTACTCTGGATAGGCCCCATTTACATTATGCATTTCAAATTTGGTCTCCATACTATAGTATGGATATAAATTCACTTGAACGTGTCCAACTTAAGATGGCAAAGTTTACTCCCCAAATTAGAAACCTTTAATATGAAGAAAGATTTAACTAAGATAAAATTGTAATCACAGGAAAGGCAAGGAGTTAGGGGTGACATGATAGAGGTTTAGAAGTGGAAAAATGGACATACCAAAGCAAATAATAATAAGGAATTAATAGGTCAACACAACATAGGTATAAATTGCTAACAATAGGTATAAATTGAATAAGTTTAGATTCAGGAAAGACCTGGGTAAATACTGGTTCGGTAGCAGTGTTGTTGATTTGTTGAGCAATTTCCGTGTAACATAATAAAAGTAGGATTCATTGATTGTTTCAAGCGAAGGTTAGAAAATCATGTATGAAAAATGTAACCTGGATATAAATAGGATCTGCCTCGAATGGGCCAATAGGCCTTCTGCAGTTCCCTTCATTCTGCCTCATATAGCCAGCAAGTCTTTTGCTTTTACCTTTATTCATATGTTCTAATGCGTACAAGTTCATGAATGGACATAACAAAAGAGATATTACTATTGTATTAAAAGTATCAAGACCAAACAATGTGTATCAATTTAATAAGTTTAGATTTCGGAAATGCCTGGGTAAATACTGGTTCGGTAGCAGTGTTGTTGATTTGTTGAGCAATTTCCGTGTAACATAATAGAAGTAGGATTCCTTGATTGTTTCAAGCGTAGGGTAGAAATTCATATATGAATGATGTAACGTGGAAAATAAATAGGATCTGCCTCGAATGGGCCAATAGGCCTTCTGCAGTTCCCTTCATTCTTCCTCATATAGCCAGTAAGCCTTTTGCGTTTACCTTTATTCATATGTTCTAATGAGTACAAGTTCATGAATGGACATAACAAAAGAGATATTACTATTGTATTTAAAGTATCAAGACCAAACAATGTGTATCAATTTAATAAGTTTAGATTTAGGAAATGCCTGGGTAAATACTGCATTGGTAACAGGGGTGTTGGTTTGTGGAACCAATTACCGCGTAAGATAAAAGAAGTAGGATCCATTGATTGTTTTCAGCGTAGACTGGACATATATATAAATTGATTGGGTGGTTATAACAACCTGTCCTCTTAAAAAGAACGTCGCTTTTGGCCGTTTGCCCGTATGGCCGAATTTGGACGTAATTTGAAAATGAAAATAATTTGGGGATTTTTTTTCAACAACAGTAAGTTAAGGGTCCTCTGATAGGTTAGGTAGGCAGGAAATTCTCATAAAGTTTCATAACGTTTTGAAAAATGTTAATTTAAAGTGTCCTCTCATAACCTCTGCGCGTACGCCGGACGACTCAAATAGAAAACGGAACAGAACGTCACTTTTGTGAGTCGATTTCACTTCAAATTACGTCCAAATTTGGCCATAGCGCGCATAAGAGCGAAAAATGACGTTATTTTTAAGAGGACGGGTTGGGTTATAAATATGAAAGGCCTCATATGTTCCAATAGGACTTCTGCTCTTACCTTCATTCTTGGGTTCTTACAATAGTACATAGGTAATGATGTTAAAGTTAATGGATATAAGCTTGTTGGTGGTGAGATTGCAAAACTGATCTGAGTAATTACGACCAGTAAGAATGCAATACCAAAAAATTAATGCTTACACAAACAAATCCACAATCGCCGTGATGAGGGTGTACGGAAATGATGGGATCATCCCTGGCGTACGCTCGAACCCTCATCATTCATTGCCCTTGTGGGTTTGTTCATTTGATGCATCGCGCTATTGTGATTTCTGCGTGTATACATGTTTGAAATAGGGAAAAGAGGATACTAAGAACTTTTTTCTCCAAGCGTTAGAAATGAAATACTTATTCTTCGGTAGCAAATTGTTCATGTTATATTTCTGTAGTACAGTTTTGGTCGTTATAATATACAATGGACATGAATACACTGGAGAAAGCGTCTATCAAAGGAGGACAAAGTTAACTCTCCCTCGTTCTATTGGCCACGATTGCATATCACCTGACTAGATATAGTATATAATTCCGCATGCGCAACTCATACCTTCACTTGCTTGATCAGTCCTCTCCTGACTGCACTGTTGCCTTACTCTCGCCCGTTGCTGTAGCCATGGTCAAGACAAAGCCATCTGTGGAGACTTTCGTCTTGCCCAACAAGCTTCTGATGATTAAGGAGCAAGTAAGAATAATGGAGCTCTCAGCAGCTAAGATCTCGAAACTCAGGCGTCGCAACAAAGGCTTGCACAGATATGTTATGTTGAGAAACCTCAAAAGAAGAATGCAGCTCGAGTTAGTGAGGGACACAACGAAATTTGCGGAAGACCTATGTAGCGATAATCCTTCCCCGTAGCTGCTTACCACGAGACACATTAAAATGCACTCCTCAGACATCAACGACCAGTCTGCTTAAGGGACACAGACGAGGACAAATTTGGAATGACCAAAAAATAAATGAATAAATGATCGTAATAAGGTAAATTTGACTGATATTTTTATCGAAACGTTAGTGATAAGACAGCTGGTGTTGTTCATCAGCTATATCTTCCTCATTTTAGGGCCCCATTTACATTTTGAAGTTCAGGTTAAAAGAGGACGCTAGGATTTACCAATTGAAGTGTTAGTAATAGGACACCTGGTGTGGTTCTTCAGCTATATCTTACTCTGGATAGGCCCCATTTACATTATGCATTTCAAATTTGGTCTCCATACTATAGTATGGATATAAATTCACTTGAACGTGTCCAACTTAAGATGGCAAAGTTTACTCCCCAAATTAGAAACCTTTAATATGAAGAAAGATTTAACTAAGATAAAATTGTAATCACAGGAAAGGCAAGGAGTTAGGGGTGACATGATAGAGGTTTAGAAGTGGAAAAATGGACATACCAAAGCAAATAATAATAAGGAATTAATAGGTCAACACAACATAGAACTTGCTACAATAGGTATAAATTGAATAAGTTTAGATTCAGGAAAGACCTGGGTAAATACTGGTTCGGTAGCAGTGTTGTTGATTTGTTGAGCAATTTCCGTGTAACATAATAAAAGTAGGATTCATTGATTGTTTCAAGCGAAGGTTAGAAAATCATGTATGAAAAATGTAACCTGGATATAAATAGGATCTGCCTCGAATGGGCCAATAGGCCTTCTGCAGTTCCCTTCATTCTGCCTCATATAGCCAGCAAGTCTTTTGCTTTTACCTTTATTCATATGTTCTAATGCGTACAAGTTCATGAATGGACATAACAAAAGAGATATTACTATTGTATTAAAAGTATCAAGACCAAACAATGTGTATCAATTTAATAAGTTTAGATTTCGGAAATGCCTGGGTAAATACTGGTTCGGTAGCAGTGTTGTTGATTTGTTGAGCAATTTCCGTGTAACATAATAGAAGTAGGATTCCTTGATTGTTTCAAGCGTAGGGTAGAAATTCATATATGAATGATGTAACGTGGAAAATAAATAGGATCTGCCTCGAATGGGCCAATAGGCCTTCTGCAGTTCCCTTCATTCTTCCTCATATAGCCAGTAAGCCTTTTGCGTTTACCTTTATTCATATGTTCTAATGAGTACAAGTTCATGAATGGACATAACAAAAGAGATATTACTATTGTATTTAAAGTATCAAGACCAAACAATGTGTATCAATTTAATAAGTTTAGATTTAGGAAATGCCTGGGTAAATACTGCATTGGTAACAGGGGTGTTGGTTTGTGGAACCAATTACCGCGTAAGATAAAACAAGTAGGATCCATTGATTGTTTTCAGCGTAGACTGGACATATATATAAAATTGATTGGGTGGTTATAACAACCTGTCCTCTTAAAAAGAACGTCGCTTTTGGCCGTTTGCCCGTATGGCCGAATTTGGACGTAATTTGAAAATGAAAATAATTTGGGGATTTTTTTTCAACAACAGTAAGTTAAGGGTCCTCTGATAGGTTAGGTAGGCAGGAAATTCTCATAAAGTTTCATAACGTTTTGAAAAATGTTAATTTAAAGTGTCCTCTCATAACCTCTGCGCGTACGCCGGACGACTCAAATAGAAAACGGAACAGAACGTCACTTTTGTGAGTCGATTTCACTTCAAATTACGTCCAAATTTGGCCATAGCGCGCATAAGAGCGAAAAATGACGTTATTTTTAAGAGGACGGGTTGGGTTATAAATATGAAAGGCCTCATATGTTCCAATAGGACTTCTGCTCTTACCTTCATTCTTGGGTTCTTACAATAGTACATAGGTAATGATGTTAAAGTTAATGGATATAAGCTTGTTGGTGGTGAGATTGCAAAACTGATCTGAGTAATTACGACCAGTAAGAATGCAATACCAAAAAATTAATGCTTACACAAACAAATCCACAATCGCCGTGATGAGGGTGTACGGAAATGATGGGATCATCCCTGGCGTACGCTCGAACCCTCATCATTCATTGCCCTTGTGGGTTTGTTCATTTGATGCATCGCGCTATTGTGATTTCTGCGTGTATACATGTTTGAAATAGGGAAAAGAGGATACTAAGAACTTTTTTCTCCAAGCGTTAGAAATGAAATACTTATTCTTCGGTAGCAAATTGTTCATGTTATATTTCTGTAGTACAGTTTTGGTCGTTATAATATACAATGGACATGAATACACTGGAGAAAGCGTCTATCAAAGGAGGACAAAGTTAACTCTCCCTCGTTCTATTGGCCACGATTGCATATCACCTGACTAGATATAGTATATAATTCCGCATGCGCAACTCATACCTTCACTTGCTTGATCAGTCCTCTCCTGACTGCACTGTTGCCTTACTCTCGCCCGTTGCTGTAGCCATGGTCAAGACAAAGCCATCTGTGGAGACTTTCGTCTTGCCCAACAAGCTTCTGATGATTAAGGAGCAAGTAAGAATAATGGAGCTCTCAGCAGCTAAGATCTCGAAACTCAGGCGTCGCAACAAAGGCTTGCACAGATATGTTATGTTGAGAAACCTCAAAAGAAGAATGCAGCTCGAGTTAGTGAGGGACACAACGAAATTTGCGGAAGACCTATGTAGCGATAATCCTTCCCCGTAGCTGCTTACCACGAGACACATTAAAATGCACTCCTCAGACATCAACGACCAGTCTGCTTAAGGGACACAGACGAGGACAAATTTGGAATGACCAAAAAATAAATGAATAAATGATCGTAATAAGGTAAATTTGACTGATATTTTTATCGAAACGTTAGTGATAAGACAGCTGGTGTTGTTCATCAGCTATATCTTCCTCATTTTAGGCCCCATTTACATTTTGAAGTTCAGGTTAAAAGAGGACGCTAGGATTTACCAATTGAAGTGTTAATAATAGGACACCTGGTGTGGTTCTTCAGCTATATCTTACTCTGGATAGGCCCCATTTACATTATGCATTTCAAATTTGGTCTCCATACTATAGTATGGATATAAATTCACTTGAACGTGTCCAACTTAAGATGGCAAAGTTTACTCCCCAAATTAGAAACCTTTAATATGAAGAAAGATTTAACTAAGATAAAATTGTAATCACAGGAAAGGCAAGGAGTTAGGGGTGACATGATAGAGGTTTAGAAGTGGAAAAATGGACATACCAAAGCAAATAATAATAAGGAATTAATAGGTCAACACAACATAGGTATAAATTGCAACAATAGGTATAAATTGAATAAGTTTAGATTCAGGAAAGACCTGGGTAAATACTGGTTCGGTAGCAGTGTTGTTGATTTGTTGAGCAATTTCCGTGTAACATAATAAAAGTAGGATTCATTGATTGTTTCAAGCGAAGGTTAGAAAATCATGTATGAAAAATGTAACCTGGATATAAATAGGATCTGCCTCGAATGGGCCAATAGGCCTTCTGCAGTTCCCTTCATTCTGCCTCATATAGCCAGCAAGTCTTTTGCTTTTACCTTTATTCATATGTTCTAATGCGTACAAGTTCATGAATGGACATAACAAAAGAGATATTACTATTGTATTAAAAGTATCAAGACCAAACAATGTGTATCAATTTAATAAGTTTAGATTTCGGAAATGCCTGGGTAAATACTGGTTCGGTAGCAGTGTTGTTGATTTGTTGAGCAATTTCCGTGTAACATAATAGAAGTAGGATTCCTTGATTGTTTCAAGCGTAGGGTAGAAATTCATATATGAATGATGTAACGTGGAAAATAAATAGGATCTGCCTCGAATGGGCCAATAGGCCTTCTGCAGTTCCCTTCATTCTTCCTCATATAGCCAGTAAGCCTTTTGCGTTTACCTTTATTCATATGTTCTAATGAGTACAAGTTCATGAATGGACATAACAAAAGAGATATTACTATTGTATTTAAAGTATCAAGACCAAACAATGTGTATCAATTTAATAAGTTTAGATTTAGGAAATGCCTGGGTAAATACTGCATTGGTAACAGGGGTGTTGGTTTGTGGAATCCAATTACCGCGTAAGATAAAACAAGTAGGATCCATTGATTGTTTTCAGCGTAGACTGGACATATATATAAAATTGATTGGGTGGTTATAACAACCTGTCCTCTTAAAAAGAACGTCGCTTTTGGCCGTTTGCCCGTATGGCCGAATTTGGACGTAATTTGAAAATGAAAATAATTTGGGGATTTTTTTTCAACAACAGTAAGTTAAGGGTCCTCTGATAGGTTAGGTAGGCAGGAAATTCTCATAAAGTTTCATAACGTTTTGAAAAATGTTAATTTAAAGTGTCCTCTCATAACCTCTGCGCGTACGCCGGACGACTCAAATAGAAAACGGAACAGAACGTCACTTTTGTGAGTCGATTTCACTTCAAATTACGTCCAAATTTGGCCATAGCGCGCATAAGAGCGAAAAATGACGTTATTTTTAAGAGGACGGGTTGGGTTATAAATATGAAAGGCCTCATATGTTCCAATAGGACTTCTGCTCTTACCTTCATTCTTGGGTTCTTACAATAGTACATAGGTAATGATGTTAAAGTTAATGGATATAAGCTTGTTGGTGGTGAGATTGCAAAACTGATCTGAGTAATTACGACCAGTAAGAATGCAATACCAAAAAATTAATGCTTACACAAACAAATCCACAATCGCCGTGATGAGGGTGTACGGAAATGATGGGATCATCCCTGGCGTACGCTCGAACCCTCATCATTCATTGCCCTTGTGGGTTTGTTCATTTGATGCATCGCGCTATTGTGATTTCTGCGTGTATACATGTTTGAAATAGGGAAAAGAGGATACTAAGAACTTTTTTCTCCAAGCGTTAGAAATGAAATACTTATTCTTCGGTAGCAAATTGTTCATGTTATATTTCTGTAGTACAGTTTTGGTCGTTATAATATACAATGGACATGAATACACTGGAGAAAGCGTCTATCAAAGGAGGACAAAGTTAACTCTCCCTCGTTCTATTGGCCACGATTGCATATCACCTGACTAGATATAGTATATAATTCCGCATGCGCAACTCATACCTTCACTTGCTTGATCAGTCCTCTCCTGACTGCACTGTTGCCTTACTCTCGCCCGTTGCTGTAGCCATGGTCAAGACAAAGCCATCTGTGGAGACTTTCGTCTTGCCCAACAAGCTTCTGATGATTAAGGAGCAAGTAAGAATAATGGAGCTCTCAGCAGCTAAGATCTCGAAACTCAGGCGTCGCAACAAAGGCTTGCACAGATATGTTATGTTGAGAAACCTCAAAAGAAGAATGCAGCTCGAGTTAGTGAGGGACACAACGAAATTTGCGGAAGACCTATGTAGCGATAATCCTTCCCCGTAGCTGCTTACCACGAGACACATTAAAATGCACTCCTCAGACATCAACGACCAGTCTGCTTAAGGGACACAGACGAGGACTAATTTGGAATGACCAAAAAATAAATGAATAAATGATCGTAATAAGGTAAATTTGACTGATATTTTTATCGAAACGTTAGTGATAAGACAGCTGGTGTTGTTCATCAGCTATATCTTCCTCATTTTAGGCCCCATTTACATTTTGAAGTTCAGGTTAAAAGAGGACGCTAGGATTTACCAATTGAAGTGTTAATAATAGGACACCTGGTGTGGTTCTTCAGCTATATCTTACTCTGGATAGGCCCCATTTACATTATGCATTTCAAATTTGGTCTCCATACTATAGTATGGATATAAATTCACTTGAACGTGTCCAACTTAAGATGGCAAAGTTTACTCCCCAAATTAGAAACCTTTAATATGAAGAAAGATTTAACTAAGATAAAATTGTAATCACAGGAAAGGCAAGGAGTTAGGGGTGACATGATAGAGGTTTAGAAGTGGAAAAATGGACATACCAAAGCAAATAATAATAAGGAATTAATAGGTCAACACAACATAGAACTTGCTACAATAGGTATAAATTGAATAAGTTTAGATTCAGGAAAGACCTGGGTAAATACTGGTTCGGTAGCAGTGTTGTTGATTTGTTGAGCAATTTCCGTGTAACATAATAAAAGTAGGATTCATTGATTGTTTCAAGCGAAGGTTAGAAAATCATGTATGAAAAATGTAACCTGGATATAAATAGGATCTGCCTCGAATGGGCCAATAGGCCTTCTGCAGTTCCCTTCATTCTGCCTCATATAGCCAGCAAGTCTTTTGCTTTTACCTTTATTCATATGTTCTAATGCGTACAAGTTCATGAATGGACATAACAAAAGAGATATTACTATTGTATTAAAAGTATCAAGACCAAACAATGTGTATCAATTTAATAAGTTTAGATTTCGGAAATGCCTGGGTAAATACTGGTTCGGTAGCAGTGTTGTTGATTTGTTGAGCAATTTCCGTGTAACATAATAGAAGTAGGATTCCTTGATTGTTTCAAGCGTAGGGTAGAAATTCATATATGAATGATGTAACGTGGAAAATAAATAGGATCTGCCTCGAATGGGCCAATAGGCCTTCTGCAGTTCCCTTCATTCTTCCTCATATAGCCAGTAAGCCTTTTGCGTTTACCTTTATTCATATGTTCTAATGAGTACAAGTTCATGAATGGACATAACAAAAGAGATATTACTATTGTATTTAAAGTATCAAGACCAAACAATGTGTATCAATTTAATAAGTTTAGATTTAGGAAATGCCTGGGTAAATACTGCATTGGTAACAGGGGTGTTGGTTTGTGGAACCAATTACCGCGTAAGATAAAAGAAGTAGGATCCATTGATTGTTTTCAGCGTAGACTGGACATATATATAAAATTGATTGGGTGGTTATAACAACCTGTCCTCTTAAAAAGAACGTCGCTTTTGGCCGTTTGCCCGTATGGCCGAATTTGGACGTAATTTGAAAATGAAAATAATTTGGGGATTTTTTTTCAACAACAGTAAGTTAAGGGTCCTCTGATAGGTTAGGTAGGCAGGAAATTCTCATAAAGTTTCATAACGTTTTGAAAAATGTTAATTTAAAGTGTCCTCTCATAACCTCTGCGCGTACGCCGGACGACTCAAATAGAAAACGGAACAGAACGTCACTTTTGTGAGTCGATTTCACTTCAAATTACGTCCAAATTTGGCCATAGCGCGCATAAGAGCGAAAAATGACGTTATTTTTAAGAGGACGGGTTGGGTTATAAATATGAAAGGCCTCATATGTTCCAATAGGACTTCTGCTCTTACCTTCATTCTTGGGTTCTTACAATAGTACATAGGTAATGATGTTAAAGTTAATGGATATAAGCTTGTTGGTGGTGAGATTGCAAAACTGATCTGAGTAATTACGACCAGTAAGAATGCAATACCAAAAAATTAATGCTTACACAAACAAATCCACAATCGCCGTGATGAGGGTGTACGGAAATGATGGGATCATCCCTGGCGTAAGCTCGAACCCTCATCATTCATTGCCCTTGTGGGTTTGTTCATTTGATGCATCGCGCTATTGTGATTTCTGCGTGTATACATGTTTGAAATAGGGAAAAGAGGATACTAAGAACTTTTTTCTCCAAGCGTTAGAAATGAAATACTTATTCTTCGGTAGCAAATTGTTCATGTTATATTTCTGTAGTACAGTTTTGGTCGTTATAATATACAATAAACATGAATACACTGGAGAAAGCGTCTATCAAAGGAGGACAAAGTTAACTCTCCCTCGTTCTATTGGCCACGATTGCATATCACCTGACTAGATATAGTATATAATTCCGCATGCGCAACTCATACCTTCACTTGCTTGATCAGTCCTCTCCTGACTGCACTGTTGCCTTACTCTCGCCCGTTGCTGTAGCCATGGTCAAGACAAAGCCATCTGTGGAGACTTTCGTCTTGCCCAACAAGCTTCTGATGATTAAGGAGCAAGTAAGAATAATGGAGCTCTCAGCAGCTAAGATCTCGAAACTCAGGCGTCGCAACAAAGGCTTGCACAGATATGTTATGTTGAGAAACCTCAAAAGAAGAATGCAGCTCGAGTTAGTGAGGGACACAACGAAATTTGCGGAAGACCTATGTAGCGATAATCCTTCCCCGTAGCTGCTTACCACGAGACACATTAAAATGCACTCCTCAGACATCAACGACCAGTCTGCTTAAGGGACACAGACGAGGACAAATTTGGAATGACCAAAAAATAAATGAATAAATGATCGTAATAAGGTAAATTTGACTGATATTTTTATCGAAACGTTAGTGATAAGACAGCTGGTGTTGTTCATCAGCTATATCTTCCTCATTTTAGGCCCCATTTACATTTTGAAGTTCAGGTTAAAAGAGGACGCTAGGATTTACCAATTGAAGTGTTAGTAATAGGACACCTGGTGTGGTTCTTCAGCTATATCTTACTCTGGATAGGCCCCATTTACATTATGCATTTCAAATTTGGTCTCCATACTATAGTATGGATATAAATTCACTTGAACGTGTCCAACTTAAGATGGCAAAGTTTACTCCCCAAATTAGAAACCTTTAATATGAAGAAAGATTTAACTAAGATAAAATTGTAATCACAGGAAAGGCAAGGAGTTAGGGGTGACATGATAGAGGTTTAGAAGTGGAAAAATGGACATACCAAAGCAAATAATAATAAGGAATTAATAGGTCAACACAACATAGAACTTGCTACAATAGGTATAAATTGAATAAGTTTAGATTCAGGAAAGACCTGGGTAAATACTGGTTCGGTAGCAGTGTTGTTGATTTGTTGAGCAATTTCCGTGTAACATAATAAAAGTAGGATTCATTGATTGTTTCAAGCGAAGGTTAGAAAATCATGTATGAAAAATGTAACCTGGATATAAATAGGATCTGCCTCGAATGGGCCAATAGGCCTTCTGCAGTTCCCTTCATTCTGCCTCATATAGCCAGCAAGTCTTTTGCTTTTACCTTTATTCATATGTTCTAATGCGTACAAGTTCATGAATGGACATAACAAAAGAGATATTACTATTGTATTAAAAGTATCAAGACCAAACAATGTGTATCAATTTAATAAGTTTAGATTTCGGAAATGCCTGGGTAAATACTGGTTCGGTAGCAGTGTTGTTGATTTGTTGAGCAATTTCCGTGTAACATAATAGAAGTAGGATTCCTTGATTGTTTCAAGCGTAGGGTAGAAATTCATATATGAATGATGTAACGTGGAAAATAAATAGGATCTGCCTCGAATGGGCCAATAGGCCTTCTGCAGTTCCCTTCATTCTTCCTCATATAGCCAGTAAGCCTTTTGCGTTTACCTTTATTCATATGTTCTAATGAGTACAAGTTCATGAATGGACATAACAAAAGAGATATTACTATTGTATTTAAAGTATCAAGACCAAACAATGTGTATCAATTTAATAAGTTTAGATTTAGGAAATGCCTGGGTAAATACTGCATTGGTAACAGGGGTGTTGGTTTGTGGAACCAATTACCGCGTAAGATAAAAGAAGTAGGATCCATTGATTGTTTTCAGCGTAGACTGGACATATATATAAAATTGATTGGGTGGTTATAACAACCTGTCCTCTTAAAAAGAACGTCGCTTTTGGCCGTTTGCCCGTATGGCCGAATTTGGACGTAATTTGAAAATGAAAATAATTTGGGGATTTTTTTTCAACAACAGTAAGTTAAGGGTCCTCTGATAGGTTAGGTAGGCAGGAAATTCTCATAAAGTTTCATAACGTTTTGAAAAATGTTAATTTAAAGTGTCCTCTCATAACCTCTGCGCGTACGCCGGACGACTCAAATAGAAAACGGAACAGAACGTCACTTTTGTGAGTCGATTTCACTTCAAATTACGTCCAAATTTGGCCATAGCGCGCATAAGAGCGAAAAATGACGTTATTTTTAAGAGGACGGGTTGGGTTATAAATATGAAAGGCCTCATATGTTCCAATAGGACTTCTGCTCTTACCTTCATTCTTGGGTTCTTACAATAGTACATAGGTAATGATGTTAAAGTTAATGGATATAAGCTTGTTGGTGGTGAGATTGCAAAACTGATCTGAGTAATTACGACCAGTAAGAATGCAATACCAAAAAATTAATGCTTACACAAACAAATCCACAATCGCCGTGATGAGGGTGTACGGAAATGATGGGATCATCCCTGGCGTAAGCTCGAACCCTCATCATTCATTGCCCTTGTGGGTTTGTTCATTTGATGCATCGCGCTATTGTGATTTCTGCGTGTATACATGTTTGAAATAGGGAAAAGAGGATACTAAGAACTTTTTTCTCCAAGCGTTAGAAATGAAATACTTATTCTTCGGTAGCAAATTGTTCATGTTATATTTCTGTAGTACAGTTTTGGTCGTTATAATATACAATGGACATGAATACACTGGAGAAAGCGTCTATCAAAGGAGGACAAAGTTAACTCTCCCTCGTTCTATTGGCCACGATTGCATATCACCTGACTAGATATAGTATATAATTCCGCATGCGCAACTCATACCTTCACTTGCTTGATCAGTCCTCTCCTGACTGCACTGTTGCCTTACTCTCGCCCGTTGCTGTAGCCATGGTCAAGACAAAGCCATCTGTGGAGACTTTCGTCTTGCCCAACAAGCTTCTGATGATTAAGGAGCAAGTAAGAATAATGGAGCTCTCAGCAGCTAAGATCTCGAAACTCAGGCGTCGCAACAAAGGCTTGCACAGATATGTTATGTTGAGAAACCTCAAAAGAAGAATGCAGCTCGAGTTAGTGAGGGACACAACGAAATTTGCGGAAGACCTATGTAGCGATAATCCTTCCCCGTAGCTGCTTACCACGAGACACATTAAAATGCACTCCTCAGACATCAACGACCAGTCTGCTTAAGGGACACAGACGAGGACTAATTTGGAATGACCAAAAAATAAATGAATAAATGATCGTAATAAGGTAAATTTGACTGATATTTTTATCGAAACGTTAGTGATAAGACAGCTGGTGTTGTTCATCAGCTATATCTTCCTCATTTTAGGCCCCATTTACATTTTGAAGTTCAGGTTAAAAGAGGACGCTAGGATTTACCAATTGAAGTGTTAGTAATAGGACACCTGGTGTGGTTCTTCAGCTATATCTTACTCTGGATAGGCCCCATTTACATTATGCATTTCAAATTTGGTCTCCATACTATAGTATGGATATAAATTCACTTGAACGTGTCCAACTTAAGATGGCAAAGTTTACTCCCCAAATTAGAAACCTTTAATATGAAGAAAGATTTAACTAAGATAAAATTGTAATCACAGGAAAGGCAAGGAGTTAGGGGTGACATGATAGAGGTTTAGAAGTGGAAAAATGGACATACCAAAGCAAATAATAATAAGGAATTAATAGGTCAACACAACATAGAACTTGCTACAATAGGTATAAATTGAATAAGTTTAGATTCAGGAAAGACCTGGGTAAATACTGGTTCGGTAGCAGTGTTGTTGATTTGTTGAGCAATTTCCGTGTAACATAATAAAAGTAGGATTCATTGATTGTTTCAAGCGAAGGTTAGAAAATCATGTATGAAAAATGTAACCTGGATATAAATAGGATCTGCCTCGAATGGGCCAATAGGCCTTCTGCAGTTCCCTTCATTCTGCCTCATATAGCCAGCAAGTCTTTTGCTTTTACCTTTATTCATATGTTCTAATGCGTACAAGTTCATGAATGGACATAACAAAAGAGATATTACTATTGTATTAAAAGTATCAAGACCAAACAATGTGTATCAATTTAATAAGTTTAGATTTCGGAAATGCCTGGGTAAATACTGGTTCGGTAGCAGTGTTGTTGATTTGTTGAGCAATTTCCGTGTAACATAATAGAAGTAGGATTCCTTGATTGTTTCAAGCGTAGGGTAGAAATTCATATATGAATGATGTAACGTGGAAAATAAATAGGATCTGCCTCGAATGGGCCAATAGGCCTTCTGCAGTTCCCTTCATTCTTCCTCATATAGCCAGTAAGCCTTTTGCGTTTACCTTTATTCATATGTTCTAATGAGTACAAGTTCATGAATGGACATAACAAAAGAGATATTACTATTGTATTTAAAGTATCAAGACCAAACAATGTGTATCAATTTAATAAGTTTAGATTTAGGAAATGCCTGGGTAAATACTGCATTGGTAACAGGGGTGTTGGTTTGTGGAACCAATTACCGCGTAAGATAAAAGAAGTAGGATCCATTGATTGTTTTCAGCGTAGACTGGACATATATATAAAATTGATTGGGTGGTTATAACAACCTGTCCTCTTAAAAAGAACGTCGCTTTTGGCCGTTTGCCCGTATGGCCGAATTTGGACGTAATTTGAAAATGAAAATAATTTGGGGATTTTTTTTCAACAACAGTAAGTTAAGGGTCCTCTGATAGGTTAGGTAGGCAGGAAATTCTCATAAAGTTTCATAACGTTTTGAAAAATGTTAATTTAAAGTGTCCTCTCATAACCTCTGCGCGTACGCCGGACGACTCAAATAGAAAACGGAACAGAACGTCACTTTTGTGAGTCGATTTCACTTCAAATTACGTCCAAATTTGGCCATAGCGCGCATAAGAGCGAAAAATGACGTTATTTTTAAGAGGACGGGTTGGGTTATAAATATGAAAGGCCTCATATGTTCCAATAGGACTTCTGCTCTTACCTTCATTCTTGGGTTCTTACAATAGTACATAGGTAATGATGTTAAAGTTAATGGATATAAGCTTGTTGGTGGTGAGATTGCAAAACTGATCTGAGTAATTACGACCAGTAAGAATGCAATACCAAAAAATTAATGCTTACACAAACAAATCCACAATCGCCGTGATGAGGGTGTACGGAAATGATGGGATCATCCCTGGCGTACGCTCGAACCCTCATCATTCATTGCCCTTGTGGGTTTGTTCATTTGATGCATCGCGCTATTGTGATTTCTGCGTGTATACATGTTTGAAATAGGGAAAAGAGGATACTAAGAACTTTTTTCTCCAAGCGTTAGAAATGAAATACTTATTCTTCGGTAGCAAATTGTTCATGTTATATTTCTGTAGTACAGTTTTGGTCGTTATAATATACAATGGACATGAATACACTGGAGAAAGCGTCTATCAAAGGAGGACAAAGTTAACTCTCCCTCGTTCTATTGGCCACGATTGCATATCACCTGACTAGATATAGTATATAATTCCGCATGCGCAACTCATACCTTCACTTGCTTGATCAGTCCTCTCCTGACTGCACTGTTGCCTTACTCTCGCCCGTTGCTGTAGCCATGGTCAAGACAAAGCCATCTGTGGAGACTTTCGTCTTGCCCAACAAGCTTCTGATGATTAAGGAGCAAGTAAGAATAATGGAGCTCTCAGCAGCTAAGATCTCGAAACTCAGGCGTCGCAACAAAGGCTTGCACAGATATGTTATGTTGAGAAACCTCAAAAGAAGAATGCAGCTCGAGTTAGTGAGGGACACAACGAAATTTGCGGAAGACCTATGTAGCGATAATCCTTCCCCGTAGCTGCTTACCACGAGACACATTAAAATGCACTCCTCAGACATCAACGACCAGTCTGCTTAAGGGACACAGACGAGGACAAATTTGGAATGACCAAAAAATAAATGAATAAATGATCGTAATAAGGTAAATTTGACTGATATTTTTATCGAAACGTTAGTGATAAGACAGCTGGTGTTGTTCATCAGCTATATCTTCCTCATTTTAGGCCCCATTTACATTTTGAAGTTCAGGTTAAAAGAGGACGCTAGGATTTACCAATTGAAGTGTTAGTAATAGGACACCTGGTGTGGTTCTTCAGCTATATCTTACTCTGGATAGGCCCCATTTACATTATGCATTTCAAATTTGGTCTCCATACTATAGTATGGATATAAATTCACTTGAACGTGTCCAACTTAAGATGGCAAAGTTTACTCCCCAAATTAGAAACCTTTAATATGAAGAAAGATTTAACTAAGATAAAATTGTAATCACAGGAAAGGCAAGGAGTTAGGGGTGACATGATAGAGGTTTAGAAGTGGAAAAATGGACATACCAAAGCAAATAATAATAAGGAATTAATAGGTCAACACAACATAGTATAAATTGCTAACAATAGGTATAAATTGAATAAGTTTAGATTCAGGAAAGACCTGGGTAAATACTGGTTCGGTAGCAGTGTTGTTGATTTGTTGAGCAATTTCCGTGTAACATAATAAAAGTAGGATTCATTGATTGTTTCAAGCGAAGGTTAGAAAATCATGTATGAAAAATGTAACCTGGATATAAATAGGATCTGCCTCGAATGGGCCAATAGGCCTTCTGCAGTTCCCTTCATTCTGCCTCATATAGCCAGCAAGTCTTTTGCTTTTACCTTTATTCATATGTTCTAATGCGTACAAGTTCATGAATGGACATAACAAAAGAGATATTACTATTGTATTAAAAGTATCAAGACCAAACAATGTGTATCAATTTAATAAGTTTAGATTTCGGAAATGCCTGGGTAAATACTGGTTCGGTAGCAGTGTTGTTGATTTGTTGAGCAATTTCCGTGTAACATAATAGAAGTAGGATTCCTTGATTGTTTCAAGCGTAGGGTAGAAATTCATATATGAATGATGTAACGTGGAAAATAAATAGGATCTGCCTCGAATGGGCCAATAGGCCTTCTGCAGTTCCCTTCATTCTTCCTCATATAGCCAGTAAGCCTTTTGCGTTTACCTTTATTCATATGTTCTAATGAGTACAAGTTCATGAATGGACATAACAAAAGAGATATTACTATTGTATTTAAAGTATCAAGACCAAACAATGTGTATCAATTTAATAAGTTTAGATTTAGGAAATGCCTGGGTAAATACTGCATTGGTAACAGGGGTGTTGGTTTGTGGAACCAATTACCGCGTAAGATAAAAGAAGTAGGATCCATTGATTGTTTTCAGCGTAGACTGGACATATATATAAAATTGATTGGGTGGTTATAACAACCTGTCCTCTTAAAAAGAACGTCGCTTTTGGCCGTTTGCCCGTATGGCCGAATTTGGACGTAATTTGAAAATGAAAATAATTTGGGGATTTTTTTTCAACAACAGTAAGTTAAGGGTCCTCTGATAGGTTAGGTAGGCAGGAAATTCTCATAAAGTTTCATAACGTTTTGAAAAATGTTAATTTAAAGTGTCCTCTCATAACCTCTGCGCGTACGCCGGACGACTCAAATAGAAAACGGAACAGAACGTCACTTTTGTGAGTCGATTTCACTTCAAATTACGTCCAAATTTGGCCATAGCGCGCATAAGAGCGAAAAATGACGTTATTTTTAAGAGGACGGGTTGGGTTATAAATATGAAAGGCCTCATATGTTCCAATAGGACTTCTGCTCTTACCTTCATTCTTGGGTTCTTACAATAGTACATAGGTAATGATGTTAAAGTTAATGGATATAAGCTTGTTGGTGGTGAGATTGCAAAACTGATCTGAGTAATTACGACCAGTAAGAATGCAATACCAAAAAATTAATGCTTACACAAACAAATCCACAATCGCCGTGATGAGGGTGTACGGAAATGATGGGATCATCCCTGGCGTACGCTCGAACCCTCATCATTCATTGCCCTTGTGGGTTTGTTCATTTGATGCATCGCGCTATTGTGATTTCTGCGTGTATACATGTTTGAAATAGGGAAAAGAGGATACTAAGAACTTTTTTCTCCAAGCGTTAGAAATGAAATACTTATTCTTCGGTAGCAAATTGTTCATGTTATATTTCTGTAGTACAGTTTTGGTCGTTATAATATACAATGGACATGAATACACTGGAGAAAGCGTCTATCAAAGGAGGACAAAGTTAACTCTCCCTCGTTCTATTGGCCACGATTGCATATCACCTGACTAGATATAGTATATAATTCCGCATGCGCAACTCATACCTTCACTTGCTTGATCAGTCCTCTCCTGACTGCACTGTTGCCTTACTCTCGCCCGTTGCTGTAGCCATGGTCAAGACAAAGCCATCTGTGGAGACTTTCGTCTTGCCCAACAAGCTTCTGATGATTAAGGAGCAAGTAAGAATAATGGAGCTCTCAGCAGCTAAGATCTCGAAACTCAGGCGTCGCAACAAAGGCTTGCACAGATATGTTATGTTGAGAAACCTCAAAAGAAGAATGCAGCTCGAGTTAGTGAGGGACACAACGAAATTTGCGGAAGACCTATGTAGCGATAATCCTTCCCCGTAGCTGCTTACCACGAGACACATTAAAATGCACTCCTCAGACATCAACGACCAGTCTGCTTAAGGGACACAGACGAGGACAAATTTGGAATGACCAAAAAATAAATGAATAAATGATCGTAATAAGGTAAATTTGACTGATATTTTTATCGAAACGTTAGTGATAAGACAGCTGGTGTTGTTCATCAGCTATATCTTCCTCATTTTAGGCCCCATTTACATTTTGAAGTTCAGGTTAAAAGAGGACGCTAGGATTTACCAATTGAAGTGTTAGTAATAGGACACCTGGTGTGGTTCTTCAGCTATATCTTACTCTGGATAGGCCCCATTTACATTATGCATTTCAAATTTGGTCTCCATACTATAGTATGGATATAAATTCACTTGAACGTGTCCAACTTAAGATGGCAAAGTTTACTCCCCAAATTAGAAACCTTTAATATGAAGAAAGATTTAACTAAGATAAAATTGTAATCACAGGAAAGGCAAGGAGTTAGGGGTGACATGATAGAGGTTTAGAAGTGGAAAAATGGACATACCAAAGCAAATAATAATAAGGAATTAATAGGTCAACACAACATAGAACTTGCTACAATAGGTATAAATTGAATAAGTTTAGATTCAGGAAAGACCTGGGTAAATACTGGTTCGGTAGCAGTGTTGTTGATTTGTTGAGCAATTTCCGTGTAACATAATAAAAGTAGGATTCATTGATTGTTTCAAGCGAAGGTTAGAAAATCATGTATGAAAAATGTAACCTGGATATAAATAGGATCTGCCTCGAATGGGCCAATAGGCCTTCTGCAGTTCCCTTCATTCTGCCTCATATAGCCAGCAAGTCTTTTGCTTTTACCTTTATTCATATGTTCTAATGCGTACAAGTTCATGAATGGACATAACAAAAGAGATATTACTATTGTATTAAAAGTATCAAGACCAAACAATGTGTATCAATTTAATAAGTTTAGATTTCGGAAATGCCTGGGTAAATACTGGTTCGGTAGCAGTGTTGTTGATTTGTTGAGCAATTTCCGTGTAACATAATAGAAGTAGGATTCCTTGATTGTTTCAAGCGTAGGGTAGAAATTCATATATGAATGATGTAACGTGGAAAATAAATAGGATCTGCCTCGAATGGGCCAATAGGCCTTCTGCAGTTCCCTTCATTCTTCCTCATATAGCCAGTAAGCCTTTTGCGTTTACCTTTATTCATATGTTCTAATGAGTACAAGTTCATGAATGGACATAACAAAAGAGATATTACTATTGTATTTAAAGTATCAAGACCAAACAATGTGTATCAATTTAATAAGTTTAGATTTAGGAAATGCCTGGGTAAATACTGCATTGGTAACAGGGGTGTTGGTTTGTGGAACCAATTACCGCGTAAGATAAAACAAGTAGGATCCATTGATTGTTTTCAGCGTAGACTGGACATATATATAAAATTGATTGGGTGGTTATAACAACCTGTCCTCTTAAAAAGAACGTCGCTTTTGGCCGTTTGCCCGTATGGCCGAATTTGGACGTAATTTGAAAATGAAAATAATTTGGGGATTTTTTTTCAACAACAGTAAGTTAAGGGTCCTCTGATAGGTTAGGTAGGCAGGAAATTCTCATAAAGTTTCATAACGTTTTGAAAAATGTTAATTTAAAGTGTCCTCTCATAACCTCTGCGCGTACGCCGGACGACTCAAATAGAAAACGGAACAGAACGTCACTTTTGTGAGTCGATTTCACTTCAAATTACGTCCAAATTTGGCCATAGCGCGCATAAGAGCGAAAAATGACGTTATTTTTAAGAGGACGGGTTGGGTTATAAATATGAAAGGCCTCATATGTTCCAATAGGACTTCTGCTCTTACCTTCATTCTTGGGTTCTTACAATAGTACATAGGTAATGATGTTAAAGTTAATGGATATAAGCTTGTTGGTGGTGAGATTGCAAAACTGATCTGAGTAATTACGACCAGTAAGAATGCAATACCAAAAAATTAATGCTTACACAAACAAATCCACAATCGCCGTGATGAGGGTGTACGGAAATGATGGGATCATCCCTGGCGTACGCTCGAACCCTCATCATTCATTGCCCTTGTGGGTTTGTTCATTTGATGCATCGCGCTATTGTGATTTCTGCGTGTATACATGTTTGAAATAGGGAAAAGAGGATACTAAGAACTTTTTTCTCCAAGCGTTAGAAATGAAATACTTATTCTTCGGTAGCAAATTGTTCATGTTATATTTCTGTAGTACAGTTTTGGTCGTTATAATATACAATGGACATGAATACACTGGAGAAAGCGTCTATCAAAGGAGGACAAAGTTAACTCTCCCTCGTTCTATTGGCCACGATTGCATATCACCTGACTAGATATAGTATATAATTCCGCATGCGCAACTCATACCTTCACTTGCTTG